>NW_006408990.1:872220-899065 GCF_000296735.1 Chrysochloris asiatica | reverse complement strand
CAGTCTCCGCCCTCAGACTACCCTGTGAATAGACTGAAACAGCTTTCTAGGTATTCTATCCATTTCTTCCTTTTGTGGTAAATGGAATCCTCCCATTTTGCTCCTTTCCTCTTCTGCTCGTGTGTCTGTGTGTTTGGTTCTGACTGTCCTGTGGGTCTATGTCCACTCCCCTGAGGGGCTGAGCTGAGCCATTGCAGGGATGTCCTAGAGCTGGTTGGTGTGCAGACAGGCAAGTCTGCCTGTAGAGCCAATTCTAAGAGAAACCGCTGGGCAGTGGTCACACATTTCGCCTCTCAGTGTTGCTGTCTGACCCATGATTACCTCGTGTGTCTCAGAACAAAATGCTGTCCTGTCTGCCGTGGGCCATCTTCTCTGTTGTTGGTCCATTGTTGTGCCAAGTGTGTCCATCTGTCTCATTGACAGTGTTCCTGGTTTTCACTGACCCTCTGTTAGAAATGAATCCCGATGTCACACAAAAAGACACTCGGTGAGACTAAATTACCTCGGCAAAGCAAAATTTACTTCTGCAGAAGGGTGCGTGTGTGTGCGCGTGTGCGTGTGCGTAGCTGTAACAGGAACAGGGCAGTGAGCACACCGAGTGGGCAGTCCAGTCTGGTTTTATCCCTGACGCAAGTCTCAAGGCTGTGTCTCACCGCATTGGCTAGGGCTTCTACCACACTGTCTTTTCCCTTACCTGGCTAATTCAAATTTCTAAGGCATGCATTCTTCTTACTCACATCAGCAAGTAGTAGAAAAATAAAAGAAAGGTCATAAAGTCCCTACTCACTTCAGGAGGTAGCAAAAGGTAAAAGAAAGGTCACCTGAATGCGCTAAACGGGATTGTAATAACTTTGAGAAAAGATTCTCATTCCCACACCTCCAAACATGACGTGCCTTTCTAGTAACTGGTCTTTACTAGTGAGGTGTACGCAGCAGGTGAGCCCAAGTCTGACTGGGCTGTCAGTACCACTGACCTGCTGACCTTCTCAAGGCTGCGATGCTCGTCCCTCCACTGCTGCTCCGGATAGACGACCTCCCAGCCTCCCCAAGCCCACCCCACCATGCCTCACTGGTGACCCAGGCCCTAGGCCTCTGCCCAGCACCTCTCCACCCACCACCTGCCACAAGGGCCGTCCAGGCACCCTGCCCTCCACGCAACCTCTGTGGGTTCCTGTGAGTGTGAGGGCTTGTGTTCTGAGCACCAACACGTTCACCAGGTGTGAACCAGGTGTGAACCAGGTATCTTGACCATAGGTCTGCACTGTCCCTCACGCCTGGGCGGAAATGAATGCCTTGGTTTCCCCATCAGCTCCCTCTAAGCTGTGGACCCGTGAGGCAGAGCCAAAGGCCTACAGCTGTGGTCTGACACCCAGGCCTGGTGAGGAGTGGACGTTGTGGGGCAGAAGGCCTGTGGCTAGAGCTGGCACAGATGGGTGGGGAAGAAATGAGACACTGGCCACCCTTCTTAGACAATGGGGGTGTCAGTCTGGTAACTCAGCCCGAAGCCCCTCCCAGAGCAGAGCCTGCAGGTGGGGGGGCTCTGGCGAAGTCTCAGGAGCAGGTGTTCCTCCACAGGGGCAGATGGATGGGGAGGGGGCCGCTGGAGCTGGACACTGTGGCTCCAATCTGTCTCCTCGGCTCCTGTCCATCCTCGCCCCCTCCCACCCATGCCGGGCAGCTCAGATGAGAGGTCAGGAGCGAGGGTCTCACAGGGCATCTGGTGGTACCCCAAAGCTGGGCCCAGTTCTGGGGCCCACAGAGCTGAGTCCTCAGGAGTTCCCAGCACTGAAGTTTTGCTCGGAAGCAGGCCCTAGTGGTGGATTCCCTTCCACCCACCAGAGCAAACCCAGGCTGGGGGTGGGTCTGATACCCATGCTGACAGAACCAGACTTGAGCTGAGTCTTGCTCACCCGCTCACAGCTTTCACAGAGCTTGGGCCTCCAGGACCCCAGATGGCAGCTGGCCTGGCCAGCCACCACGGTCAGCCTGGTGTCCCTCCCTCTCTGTCTCTGACTCTGTTTCTCTCTAACTTTCTGTCTCTCTGCCTCTTTATCTATGTCTCTCTCTCTTTTTGTCTGTCTCTGCCTCTCTCTCTGTATCTGTCTGTCTGTATGTGTGTCTCTCTCTCTGACTCCCCCAGCTCTCTCTTTCTCCCTCTCACGTATTAATTCTCCCTCTCTGCGTCTCTCTGTGTGTGTCTGTCTCTGTCTTACTCTCCCATCTTTCTCCCTCTCATGTATTAATTCTCACTCTCCCGCTCCTTCACCATCCAGCCTTGAGGTTTTCTTTGTACAAACAGTGATGATGAGGATGGTGATAACCTGCTGATCTCCGTGGACAGTCTGCCTCACTGAACCCTCCCCACCACTCCGGCTGACACCACCATCTCCACTCCCAAGGTCAGAAACGGAGGCTTAGAGAACCCCACGAGGGGACAGGCTGCCATCAGTCGCCTCACTCCCCAGAGCACACCTTCTGGCCGGGATCTGTCCCATCAACCTGTAGGGCCACGGGAAACGTCATCTGTGGGGCTTCCTGGAGGTGCAGCCTGTTGAGAGCCTGCAGGGTCTGAGTGTGGGACGTGTCCAGAGGGCTGCACAAAAGCCCTGTGTCCTGAACAGATGCCAGCCTGGCCCTGGGAGATGCAGCACTCAGCCAGGCTTCTGACCACAGGCCAGTCCACAGCTGCCCCCCCAGTCTCCAGCCATCTGTCCCCCATGGCCAAGCCAGCACACTCACCACAAGGGCATGTCTGGTTGCCCCCTGAGCAGAAAGACATCATTACCCCACAGAGCTGGGTCCAGGGTGGGAAGAAGTGATGACATCAAAGACTTGAACAGATCTGGAGCTAGAAAAGCCAAAGGGAAGGTGTTAACACGCTCAGCATTCCTCAAACTGGAAGAACTGAAGGGAAGATTCAAGCCTCGAGTTGCAGTATTGAAGGATTTCACGTAGTATACCATTAACTGTTTCACGGTGCACGGTTCAGTGGTGTTTAGTGGATTCAAAATGTTGTTCAACTATCACATCTCTTTCATTTCAAAATGTTCACTACCCCAAAAAAGCATCTAGTACCCATTTAATCCTCACTCTGTTCCCCTTCCATGGAGTGTGATACTGTGGGATAAATCTCTGGACCACAAGGTCAGTTTGAATCACAAAATCGGTGGTTCGAAGTCACCAGCCCCTCTTTGGGAACCCTATCACGGGGTCGCTATGGGTCAGAACTGACTGGACAGCACTTCACACTTTTCCACTATTGCTGTTGTTAGGTGTCATTGAGTCGGTTCTGACTCACAAGAACCCTACACACAACACAATGAAACACTGCCGGGTCCTACACCAGCCTCACAATTGGTTTTATGCCTGAGCTCATCGCTGCCGCCATGGTGCCCATCCGTCTTGTTGGAGGGCTCCCTCTTTCTCTGACCCTCCACTTTACTTAGCATGATGTCCTTCTCCAGAGATTGAGCTCTCCTGACAACATGTCTGAAGTACAAGAGATAAAGTCTTGTCATCCTGGCTTCTAAGGAGCATTCTGTTTAGTTGTTGTTTATTTTTGTCTTTTGTTGTTTTGTTTTTTAAGTTTTTATTGTGAATTGAGTGAAAGTTTACAGGGCAGATCATCAGTTTTACATTCAACAAATCATACACCTTGTTTCATAACAATGATTATAACCCCCACATGTACCATCAGTTAACAGTATTTCTCTCTATTCATTTTAACTCTTTAAAAAACAAAACAAAACCCCATTTAGGCATATATAATAATTTACACCACCAAAGGGCACATTCTGCAAGTCTGCCTCCTGACCTCCATCTCTCAGTCCCTCTCTTTCCATGAGTCTAGAGTCCTCAGCTGCTCCCTCTCTCCATGTCCCCATCTCTGTCTCCCTCTCTGGATAAGGTCCCCCATTCCGCTTGTGCTCTTCTTCCTTGATGGTCCTAGGGTCCTCTGTTTCTGGACTGTAAGATTAACTACTCCATTTTTCTAGAAAACTTCGACTCTAAGGAACATTTTAAGATAGCAACAAGTTGGGACAAACTGACAGACAAGGGGTGGACCCCTCCCTGGTGGTGGTGATGTGCCGTGGTGTCAGTTCTGACCCATAGCGACCCTGCACAGGGTTTCCGAGGCTGTAAATCTTTATGGGAACAGAAAGCCTCATCTTTCTCCCGCAGAACAGCTGGTAGTTTTGAACTGCTGACCATGAGGTTAGCAGCCCAACTCATAACCACTATGCTACCAGAGCTCCTTGGCCCCCTCCCTAGTGACCACTAATCTGCTTTATGTCTTTGCCTATTCTGAGCAATGATAGAAAAAGAACCACTTAATAAACCACATTTTCAGTCTGATTTCTTTCACTTAGCATTCCGTCTTCAAGGGTCTTCCGAATTGTAACGGACAGTGTTGTTCAGCAGCGGTACCGTTTACAGTCACCTCAGATATACCGTTTCACCACCAAGCTGTTAGCCTTAGAATGACCGCAGTGAACTTCGTTTACACACCATGAATCCATTCCCACCAGTCCATTCCAGTTGGCACCAGCCTGAACCATTTGGTTCCTGGTGTTAACTGGAGCCCTGTTTCCCCGGCGAAGTCGGGTCTCACTGACTTCTCTTCACTGGAGGTCACATTTGTCTCTGCCATCTTCCGTGACTACGTCAGTTCCTGCCTTCCTCGGTAGTGTCCACAGGAGACGGGCAAACAGATCGCTCGGAGCAGTTGCTCACAGGTCTGCAATTCTGTGTTGCTCCAAGTACGTCATGACCCTCATCCTTCTGTTGACCCAGAGAAGGGAAGACGTGAAAGGCATGCCCTCCACCGTCACCTCCCAGCCCTAGCCCACCCTGCACATCGGGAGCTAAGCCAACTAGTTCTGGAAGGAGGGACTCGGGGTTCTAGGCTGGTGTGGATAGCTAAGGAGAAGGCCTGGACCCTCATTTGTTTCTCCTACTGGGTTCCTTTTCCAGGAAGCTGTGGATTGTTGGAAGAAGAGTTTTCAGAAAGTTAGGACTGGGCAGCTAACAGTTGAGTCCTAAACTGTGTCTGCACTGTTGCCTCCAATACCAAACTTTCTTAGCTAAAAAAAATCACTTCTTATGACTGAAAAATACTTTAAAGAAACAAAACTTTTTATTGTGGATTGAGTGATAGTTTTCGTGGGAGAACCTCGGTTTTACATTCATCCTATCACATTTCGTATCACTGCAATGATTATAATCCCCTGCGTGCATCATCGTCATTCAAGAGTATTTGCTTTGAATAGTACTTAAAAAAAATATATATATATATGGTTTTCATTTCTATTTTAAGATGTCTTGTTTTTATTCATTCAGTATAGCAAGCTTTTCTGTATGTCCTTGAACATAGGTATCATCTTGGTTCCTTAATATTGGTGCAGTAGAACGGTCACAGTTGGTGGCTTTAGGAACATAACTATTTCCTATCACAGTTTAGGGAGCTTGAAGGACACATTCAGGGCACACGCTCTTTGCGGGGTTTGTTCCTGGGCCCTCGGGGATCTTCATGTTGACTGTGATAGCAGCCCCCCACTCCCCCTTCTATTCTGCTTTGCTTCCGTCTTCCTTTTGTAGCTCAGAAGTGGTTTGGTCAAAGACTTGGGCAGAATTTATGGGTCACAGTAGGGAATCCCCTCTGGGGTCCCTCCTTCCCAGGATTCATGCCCTCACTCTCTGATGTTCAAGTCGGAGAGAACTGGTGTTTCCTGTCTGAGTTTTAGAGGTCACATGACACAGACCGTGACATATATTCTGGAGCCCTGGCGTGGTCTGGTCTGTAGGATCAGCACTGGACTGTGAACCACAAGGTCGGTGGTTCAAACCCACCAGCCGCTCCTCGGAAACCCTCTACAAGGTCCATGTGGGTCAGAACTGACTCGACGGCACTTAAGTCACTCAGTTGCTGTTCTGTTCTTCCAACTTCTGACCCCCTACAATGTCTGGCTGCATTTGACCACGGGCCAGGTGCTGTGAGACGTTTTGGGGAGTCATTGTTGAAGTTTTCACGAGAGAGTGACTTCAGTACGAGTCACTCTGCTATCCTCAGGGCATACTGTCCCTCTGAGAACAACAATAGGCTTGGTGACCTCATTCTGAAAACTGGCCAGCAAAAGTCCTACAGATCACACAAGCAAGTTGTCTGATAGAATAAAGGGTCAGCAAATGGATCCCATGAAGTTCTGTCAGATAGACAGTAAAGGGTCAACAAAAATGAGGAAGACCCTCAATCATGACATGGGTTGGTCAGGAACTGCAACAAGGGACTCAAATGTACCAATGGTCATGATGATGGGCCGGGCCACACGGTGGCACTGACCTGCTGCAGGATGGGGCTGGAGGGGCTGGTGGTCAGGAGCCCGAGCCTGCCCGCCAAGCTCTGGCCTACAACTGTGTCTTTCACACTTGCACACTGTCATTGTTAAGTGCCGTCAAGTTGGTTCCGACCCACATCGACCTTGTAGAGGGTTTGAACTGCTGACCCTGTGGTTCAAACTGACCTTGTGGTCCATTGCTTATCCTATAGTGCCACACCAGGGTTCTCTCCCTATATATTATCTAAAACTGACTAGACGGCACTTAACAGCAACAACATTGTAGTTTTGTTATTAAGTTGTTTCTGACTCAAACCGGCCCTGTATAGGATTTCCAAGGAGCGACTGGTTGATTTGAACTGGCAACCTTGAGGTTAGCAGTTCAGCACTTATCTCACAACTTACACCAGGGATCTCTGTCTCTGTGTATAAATATGTTTATATATATGGAGTTGTTGTCAGTGTTAAGTGCCATTGAGTTGGTTGCAACTCAAAGCAACCCTGTATAAGGTTTCCGAGGAGCTGCTGGTGGGTTTGAACCTCTGACCTTGTGCTAGCAATCCAGTGCTAATCCTGCAGTGCCTCCCCAGGACCCCCACTCCCACAGTGGCCCCTGAAGATTCCAAGGAGGCAGAGCTGAGGAGGAGCCTGGCTTGCTGCCCACCAGCTCGCAGAAGCCCTCTGTCCTCACAGTTGCTCTGCCTTGTCCCAAGTCCTCCCACCCACGTGACCCCAAATGTTTCATCACATGTTTCTGGTGATCCAGCACTGAGGTGAGCTCCCAAGGCCACACACTTGGTGTTGGGCCAGACTCCAACCCCGGACTGCTGTCTCGCCCTCGAATTGTTGGCCAGGGCCTTGCCTGGTGGGCGTGTGGAGTGCCCCATCTCCCCCACTGCCAGACTGACAGGAAGTCTCTCTCCTGACTGGCTTGAGGGCTGACCAAGTCAGAGGATGTGAAAAGGCCCCAGGAGCCGTAAATCCCTCCCCCGCCCCCAGGAGGCGATTGCCCGTTGCTGTGGCAACAGCTCATCATTTGTGGGTAGTCCTCGCTCTGGGTGGCACCAATCACATTGGAGTTTTGTTTAACAGCATTATTTTTCTATCACAGAAACAATACACATTCAGTACAGAAAATCCAGAAGACGTAAAAGTAGAAAGAGGAGGAAATGCTATTCTATTTCAAACACCCTAAGAGCCCTGGAGTCCTGGTGTGGACAGCTGTAGGTTAAACACTCAATCTCAAGGTCGGTTTGAACCGCAAGGTGGGTGGTTCAAACTCATCGGCTGCTCCTTGGAAAGCCTATACAGCGTTGCTGTGAATTAGAACCGACTCGATGGCACTTAACAACAGCAAGGAACCCTGGCGTCCTAATGTGGCACTTTAGGATAATCACTAGACCTTAAGGTCAGTTTGAACCGCAAGGTGGGTGGTTCAAACTCATCGGCTGCTCCTTGGAAGTCCTATTGCAGGGTTGCTGTGAGTCAGAACCGACTCGATGGCACTTAACAACAAGAAGAAGGAACCCTGGCATCCTGGTGTGGTACTGTAGGATAAGTCCTGGACCTCAGTCTCTGTCCCGGTGGCCCGTGGGTCCCTGGGATCAGGGGCCGAGTTATCACTGACCCCACTGCCCCCCCCCATGCTCTGTGGCACTGACTCGCTCCTACAGAGCTGAGAGGTGTGTTCCTTGTTTTCTGTTGTCTCCTCTGTTTAATGATGTGATGGTGCCTGTGTCCAGCCCATCATCCTGCTTCCAGACCACCTTCTGTCTTTTACGTTGCCCCAGAGGCTTATGCAGATGAGGAGCTAGCCTCCAAAGCATGGAGTATGCAGATTCAGCATGTCTGGCGTGTGTAGGCAGCCTTCAGGATTTGGGGTGCGGCTGAGACTCACAAGGACAGGGACTCTTGCCCTCCGCAGTCCTGTTTCTACTCTGCCAGGGGAGATGGCCTGGAGACAAGGAAAGTGCTTGGAAACATTCAGAGCAGGCTACGTTCTAGGGGTGCGTGAGGACAACGCTTTCCCAGAAAGTACGCTGTATTTTTCAGAGCAGCTTCTACAGAAACTTTGCACACAGTACAGACTTCCCATAGGATCCCTTTTCCTGCAGTGTATTGTTGTTGTTGTTAAGTGCCATCGAGTCGGGTCCGACCCATAGCGACCCTGTACAGGGTTTCCGAGGGTGTAAATCCTGCAGTGTATATCATCGTTAATATTCATGTGTTACATTAGTTATGATTGATGAAGTGATATTGATACATTGTTATTAACTGAAATCCACAGTTCATCTTAGAGCTCAGTCCTGTCCAAATATTGCATGCCCACAACGATGTGTCTTCAGAATTGTTTCATTGCCCTGGAAATGTCCTCTGATCCCCCAGCTCATCTGTTTCCCTTCCCCCGGAGCCCCGGTTTCTCCTTTTCCAGAATGTTCTGTAGCTGGAATCATACACTATGTCCTCTTTGCAAACTAGCTTCTTTCACTCGTTAGATGTCCTTGAGTCGGTTCTGACTCATTGCCACCTGGTACACAACAGAAATACTGCCCCATCGTGTGTTCGTCCTCACCAGCTCTCTGTTACAGCCCATTGTTCCGCCCCCGTTTCGTTCCATCCTGTTGGAGGTCTTCCTCTATTCCGCTGACCCCTCCACTTTACCAAGCATGATGGTCCCTCCTGATAACATGTCCCAAACACGAGAAACAAAGTCTCACCAGCCTCACTTCTAAAGAGCATTCCGGCTGCAATTCTTCTGACACCGATTTCTGTGTTCTTCCGCCAGTCCATGATATATTTAGCATTCTTTGACAACACCATAATCCAAATACATCAGCTCTTCTCCGATCTTTATTCATTATCCAGCTTCTGAATACGTATGTTGTTGTTGTGAAGTACTGTCGAGTCGATTCTGACCCATAGCGACCCTGTATAGGGTTTCCAAGGAGCAGCTTGTGAACTTGAACCACCGACCTTGCAGTTCAAATGACTTTGCAGTCTGATGCATTAGCCCACAGCACCACACCCGGACTCTAATACATATGTTGTTGTTGTTGTTGTTGTGAAGTGCCGTTGAGTCGGTTCTGACCCATAGCGACCGTGTATAGGGTTTCTGAGGAGTGGCTAGTGAGCTTGAACTGCTGACCTTGCAGTTCAAATGGCTTTGCAGTCTGACGCATTAACCCTCAGCGCCACACCAAGACTCCGAATACATATGTGGTGATTGAAAATACCATGACTTGGGTCAGGCACACCTTAGTCCTCAAAGTGACATTTTTACTCTTTAAGACTGTAACGGGGTCTTTTTCAGCAGATTTTCCCAATGCAGTGTGCCTGTTGAATTGGGTAAAATTGCATGGGGGAGTCCTGGTGTGGTGCTCACTGTAGGATGAGCTCAGGACCACAAGGTCAGTTTGAACCACAAGGTTGGTGGTTCAAACTCACCAGTCACACCTCAGAAACCCTAGACAGGATCATTATGACTTGACAGCACTTAACAACCACAACGACTTCCATGGATGTTGATTGTGGATCCAAGTAAAATTAAATCCTTTTCTCTCACTTAGCAACGTGTATGTAAGGTTCGTCTGTGCCTTTCTCATCTCTTTCCATCATCCTCCATAGTAATGGGAAGATCAGTGTGTTCATCCTTTCACCTGTGGGGGAGTTCAAGGTCATTTCCAGTTAGGGGCAGTTCTTTATAGACTAAGTTGCTGTAACAATTGGGGTGCAGGTTTCTGTTTGAACGGGCAACAGACTTTCTCATGGGACGTAGGCTCATGGAGAATGCTGGGTGGACTTGTGGGAAGTGAGGATTGACTCATGGGAATACACTCCAAAAGGGGGAGCAGGTCTCTAGGGGGAAGGTGTCTGCATTTTGAGGCCACAGCTTAGGGTGGACGAGCCAGGCAGAGAGCAGGAGTCTGGGGTATCACTTCCCCCTTGAGCCCTGCAGGGTACCCCTGTGAACATGGTTTATCTGGGTGTGCAGTGAGGCAGACTCAAGTATGCCTGGGTTTGCCTGGCCTCTCTGGTCAGCATGTGTGTCTCTTCCATCTCCCTGGACTCAGGGCCAGCCTGGGCACATCCTTCCCCAGTGATCATGAAGGCTTTTCCAGGCTGACAGACGTCCTGAGACGGGGGCCACCCAGCCCAGGGCAGGGGCACTGATGCGGGGTCTGCTTCAGGGTTGCTGGTCTCACAGGCCTTTGGACCCTGTTAGAGGTCTTAGGTACGGCCTCAGGGAGGCCCAGGGGAGGCTTGACCTTTGGGGATACGGAGGGCGCAGGGGTCCAGGGGCAGACCTAGAAACTCGGTTTGAGGTGATGAGAAGTGGGTTGGTGGTGGAGTGGGAAGGAGGATACAGTGTCCTGGGGGCTGAGACAGGATGTGAGCAGGGGCCCGGGTTCAGTTTGCGCTGCAGCCTTGGGTCTAGCCAGCCCCTGGCTGTCAGGAGAACAGGTTGGGCAGGTTGTGGGTAGGGCTTGCTGGAAATCATGGAAACTTGAGCTAAAGCCCGGCTCAGGTAGAATTGGGTGTCTGCTGGGAAGGTCACTGACCTGGCTCATGGAGCAGTGTTCTAGAATTTCCCATGGACAAAAGCCCTGGAAATGTGGATTTTCATGTGGAAAATCCCGGCTAGCCCTTTTGAAACGTTACTGATGAAATCAGATTGAAAATAAGCATCAGCGTATGGCTTCATGTCCCACAGGGCAGGTCACTGGCCCCTGGTCACTGATGAGCTGCAATGGACTGCTTCTGCAGGGCAAGTTCACCATACCTGCCACCCCTCTGGTCCAGTCTACCTTCACTCCTACCCACCACTCCAGTCCAGACTATGCCCACTGCCCCCCTCCCCCCCCCAGGTTTCGGCTCTCCCCTCTAACCCAGGCTAGCCTGCATGCCCTCTGACCCAGGCTAGCCCACGTGCCCTCTGACCCAGGCTAGCCCGCGTGCCCTCTGATCCAGGCTAGCCCGCGTGCCCTCTGACCCAGGCTAGCCCGCGTGCCCTCTGACCCAGGCTAGCCCGCGTGCCCTCTAACCCAGGCCTGGGCCCACAGTCACCTCTCCCCTGATGCTTCAGGAATGTCGGTAGCCATTTATTTCTCCCAAACAGGAAAACTGAGGCTTAGAAATGGGTGGTCTTCTCTGTGAGTCTCCAGGGGTTGGGGCGGTCCCATGGGAGGCTCCTGGACTCCTTGAGGACGTGTGGGGTTTAGGATCAGGAAGCAGGGTGGGAGACACGCATGCCAGGTGCACCCAGAGTGTCCTGGAGCTGACTGAGGGGGGCCTTCCTGGAGGCGGCACCTGACCCCTGGGTTTTTAATCCCTGATGCGAGTCTTAAGGCTGTGTCTCACCCAATTGTCTACACAATTTGACCACACAATTTTTTCCCTTACCTGGTTGGCCAGTTCCAATTTCTAAGGCACACATTCTTATTTTGGGAAAGGAAAAAAGAAAGATCGTAAGGTTTCTGCTTTCTTTGGGAAGTTGTTATGTGCGTGGAGTCGGTTCCGACTCATAGCGACCCTGTACAGGGTTTCCGAGGCTGTAAATCTTTACGGGAGCAGAAAGCCTCATCTTTCTCCCATGGAACGGCTGGTGATTTTGAACTGCTGACCGTCAGATTAGTAGCGCGATTCGTAACCACTACGCTACCAGAGCTCCTTTCTTCGGGAAGTCGTCAAAGAAAAAGAGAGATCCTAATAAAGCGTCCACAGTGGGGGTGGGGCGGGGGCTGTACCAGTAAAAGTGTGTCCTCTCTGAGCTCTGTCCTTCAGCGCCCGCCGAGTGCCCTGGGAATGGACCAGTGTCCCAGGGCCACCATGTCAAGGTTCCAAACTGGGGGTGGGGTGAGGGGCTGTAACAATAGAAGCGTGTCCTCGTGCATTTCTGGGGGCTGGAGTCCGAAAGCAGGGTGTGGGCAGCATTCTGGGGGAACCTTTCTCACCTCCTGGTGCCGGCGTTCCTTGGCTGGTGGGCATATCACTCCGACTGTGTCTCTGCCGTCAGTCGGCATTTCTCTCTGTCTGTGTCTCTTCTCCTCTTACAAGGGTCTCCTCACAGCAGGGAGATACGGGACCTGGACTGTCTCTGGCCTTTGCTGCCCCCACCTCTATCTAGAGCACCCTCACCCCTTCAGGATCCACTAGCTGGAATCTCTGGGCGTTTCCCACCCCCACCCATGAGAACAACTCTGCCATCCCTGGGACCCTGTGTGTCCCAACAGCAGGTCCCTTAATTCTGAGTGTCAGGGAGGTGAGGAGGGGGCTAGCACCCACTCCATGCACGGTGTCACACTGGGCACCTGGAGGCTGTAGGCCTGGGGAGGAGTGGGGAGAGGAGGGGTCTCTCTCCAGGGTCCTGGCCTGGCATCACTGGATGGGGCTGGCTTCCCAGGTGAGAGCACCCCACGGCCTCCTGAAGGAGAGATTGGGGGGCATGGTGGTCTCCCCTGCAGCTTGTGGGGGTGGGATCTGGACTGAGAATGCTCGGCCTCCTAGGGGACACCTAAGGGTGGGGCTCCTGGAAGTGGGACAGTCGTGTGGGGCCCTAAGTGTTGGGTCCTCATGTGACCCCGCCTTTCTTCCCTACAGCTGACATCATTTCCACGGTCGAGTTCAACCACACGGGGGAGCTGCTGGCCACGGGCGACAAGGGTGGCCGTGTGGTCATCTTCCAGCGAGAGCCTGAGGTGTGTGGGTTTGGGGGCGGGGCTTTGATCCTGGGGGGCACTGCCCACTGCCTTTCGTGGTGGAAGGAGTATGGGAAAGCCTCCCACGCCGCAGACTGTTGATGTTTGCTGGGCTGCCTGGAAACTGGAGCAGGGATCAGGCCAGGATGCTCTGAGAGCCAACTTAATCCCACTGCAGGTTGGGGTCAGCCCTGAACCCGCCCAGGGAGACCTGGGTGAGGGGTGTGGGGCGAATCAGTGTGGACCTGGGAAGGGAGGAAGGAAGTGAGAAGAAACAGGAGGGTGGGGGGTGAGGGCAAGGAGGGGCTGCCCAGTCTCCTCTCCGCTCCTCTCCAGACCCTGAACTTCCAGTGGGCTGGCTGGTTTAGCCCCACCCCTTCCGTCAGGTGCTGCAGGTTAGGAGCCAGGATTGAGAGCTGCCTAGCTCAGAGACAAGACAGCACTCCAGGCCCACTGCTGCGGGTCCAGGGATGCCAGCCCAACCCTCCCTACCGTAAAGTCCAGAACACGTTTCCGTGGGCAGATAGCAGCTTCTTCATTTTCCCCCTGAACTCTGGTCCTGTGGAACCTTGTATCATAACCGGACTCCTAGGAGACACAGTGAATCTAGGCAAAAATATTGAGGGTCTTTAAGGGCCCGCAGGGGCAGGACAGCTTCTCAGTGTAAAAGCTCATGCTAGTTCAAAGTTAAAAGAAGACTTGAAGTCACGCTGGGTCCGTGTCTTCATTTGGGTCCCGGGCATTGTGATTTTGTATTGTCCAAATGAAAGTGTGTCATCTCCCGGGGACGAGGAGTGGACTTGACCGCCTCGCCATTTAGGCCCCTTGTGGTTGGAGCATTTGGTCCTCAAACATTCGGGCACAGTCTGAAATGTGGGGGCAGGAAGGCGGGGAGGTCAGGGCCATCGTGCAGCATCTCACAGACCTCTGTGGGGGGAGTGACCACTTAGCAGATGGACACTTAGCCCCAGGCAGGTCCTGTCTTGAGCCTCTCCCATCTATAAACGGTGACAGTCTAGGTGTTGATACAGCAAGTGATGTGTGGCTCTGAGTCAGCACGTGGCTGTCGTGGGCTGGAGTCCCCAGTAGCCTCTGGCCTGGGAGGGGCACCCGTCCACTGGGTGCCGGTCACCCTGACGCTCAGGTCCCTGTGGATTTAACCATGAGCCGCCCCGCTCACCCCCATCTCCAGGATTTCCTGCAGAGTAAACACGCGCCCCACAGCCAGGGCGAGTATGATGTTTACAGCAGTTTCCCCCCCATCTCTGGGATTTCCTGCAGAGTAAACACGCGCCCCACAGCCAGGGCGAGTATGATGTTTACAGCAGTTTCCCCCCCATCTCTGGGATTTCCTGCAGAGTAAACACGCGCCCCACAGCCAGGGCGAGTATGATGTTTACAGCACTTTCCAGAGCCACGAGCCCGAGTTTGACTACCTCAAGAGTCTGGAGATAGAGGAGAAAATCAACAAGATCAAATGGCTCCCGCAGCAGAACGCCGCCCACTCCCTCCTCTCCACCAATGGTGAGGAGTCTTTGTTGGGTGTGTGTGCATGTATGTGTGTATGGACTTGGTATGTATGCACATGTGTGCTGTTATTGTGAAATGCCATCGAGTTGGTTCCTACACATAGCAACTTTGTATAGGGTTTCCCAGAAGCAGCTGGTAGGTTTGAACTGCCGACCTTGCAGTTAACAGTCCACTGCTGGTCCTACAGTGCCACACCAGGGCTCCACATATGTATATATGGTGCATATGCAGTGCTTGTGTGTGGTGTGTCTGTGTATACACACATGTGCACATGCACATTTCTAGGTGCACACGTGTTATACATGTAAGTGTAATGCATAATACATGTGTGTATTTGTCAGAATTTTGTGAACATGTGTATGTTCATGTACAGTGTGTATGATGTTTGTGTGCTACTGCACGGCTGCATATATGCACATGTGTGTTTAGGCAACCCATGCCATGCCTGCATGTGTGTGCACACGTGTCGACTATGTGCACAATGCATGTTCTTGTGTCTATGTGTTCTGGTGCAGGTGCATGACATCCATGCAGTGCAAGCACAGATGTGTGTATATAGCCTGTGTGGACACACATGCATGTTCATGTGGGTAAGTGTGCAGCTACATGCTTTAATGCACACACACGCACACTAGCTCATGTGCCCAGGTACACATTCATGTTATGTGCTTGTGTCCACACACATGCATGTACATTTATGCATGTACGCATATACATGCATGTATGTGTACACACGTGTGCATATGTGTGACATGCCTATATGTGTTCACATGTGAAGTGTCCGCACACATCTGTGCATATGTGCACACATAGAACAGCATGTGCATGTGTGTGTGTGATGTTTGTATGTGTTCCCGTGTGCACACAGGAACATGTGTGTGTGTGTGTGTGGTAGCAGCTTGCTCTGGAGTGCCATTTCTCACCTCATCTATGAGTGTGCTGTGAGCATCAACACTTTGCAGGGTCTGTGCAGCTCACTGAGCGAATCTGCCAGGACTCCTGCTGCCGTTTTCCGGGTGGACATGAGGCTGCTTCTCCATCATAGATATCGCTGTGAAGACTTTTCCTAGGGGAGGGAGGAGCTTCATATTGCTAAGGAGAGCAACTCAGTACACAGAGTGGACACTGGTCCCAAACCCCCACCGCTGGGCCCCGGGTCTCCCAGACTGGAGGCTAGTTCTCATGAGAGCTACAGGGCAGATGGTGCAGAAACATGCATCATGGCTGACGTTCGACTCTACGTTGACGTCCATTACGTTTGGATCTAACTGTGTGCTCTTGGGTGCCCATCGTGTGCTTGGTTGAGACCAGTTCCCTTCCTCCTTCTCCTGCACAGGGTGGGTTCTGTGTGGCAGGATGCCAGAGAAGTGAGAATCTGGAGAGTTGAACTAAGAAGGTGGGCTTCCGCTCCGTTAAAAATAGCAAAGAGGTTATTCTCTTCTGTCTGCCATTGAAGGGTTCTTAAAAAGTAGGGAACTAACTTGGTACAGTCTTTCTGGAAATCAGTTTAGAGATAAATAACAAAACAAAAGCCACACTGACGTCGAGTTGGTTGGAACTCATAGCGACCCTAGAGGTAAGAATAGATCTGTTCTATAGGGTTCCAGGGTTGGTGGTTCAGCTCACCAGCTGCTCCTCGGAAACCCTATACAGGCTCACTATGTGTCAGAACCGACTCGATGGCACTTCACAATGACAACAACATTGGGATTCCAAGGCTCTAGACACTTCCAGAAGCAGACAGCCTCATCTTTCTCCTAAGGAGCGGACCTTTCAGTTCTCCACCCACCACTGAACCCACAGCACAACCAGGGGTCCTCTGAAAATGGTGTACCCTTTGGCCCAGGAACCCCCCTTTAGGAATCAATAACGAAGAGTGAGGACAATCTCTCCACGGCCTTGGTTATTATTGCTAAGTGCCATCTAGTTGGCTCAGACTCCTAGCAACACTGTATGGAGTTTCCCAGAAGCGCCTGGTGTGTTGGAACCTCCGACCTTCAGTTAGCAATCCTGTGCTTCTCCTGCAGTGCCACATCAGGTGTGTGCACATACACTCACGTGTCAGCTCGTCTCACTGTGGTGGCTTCCGGTTGCTGTGATGCTGGGAGCTCTGCCAGCGGTATTTTAAATGTCAGCAGGGGTCCTGATATCATGCTCCAGGAGAAGCGCTCAACTGGAAGCTTGGGTTGGACGACAGGGTGGGTGGTTCAAATCCACCAGCCACTCCTTGGAAGCCCTGTATAGGGTCGTTATAAGTCGGAACCAACTTGAAGGCACTTACCAACAGCAACAACAGGGCCATCCATGGTGGACAGGCTTCAGCTGAGTTTCCAGAATAAGACAACTGAGGAAGAAGGAGAGACAGACTATTTCTGAGCTTTCAGCCTTATGAATAGTAGTAGAACACTGTCAGATAGCACCAGAATATTATCAGATATAGTGCTAGAAGATAAGCCCCTTAGGCTGAAAGGCATCAGAATACGACTAGGGAAGAGCTGCCTCCTCAAAGTAGAGCTGACCGTTATGACATGAATACTGTAAAGCCTTCAGGACCTTCATTTGCTGATGAGGCACAACTCAAAATGAGGAGAAAAAGCTGTGAATGTTTATTAATAATCAGAACCTGGAAGCTATGATGTATGAATCTAAAAAACTTGGAAGTTGCCAAAAATGAAATGGAATGAATATAAATCGATATCATAGGCATTCGTGAGTGGAAATGGACTGGCATTGGCCATTTTGAATCTGACAGTCACATGGTTTACTATGCCGGGAATGACAAATTGGGGAGGAATGGTGTCACATTCATCATCAAAAAGGATACTTCAAGATCTATCTTGAAGTATAATGGTGTCTGTGATAGGATAATACCCATATGTCTACAAGGAAGACCAGTTAATACCACTATTATTCAAGTTTCCACACCAACCACTAAAGCCAGTGAGGATAAAATTGAAGAATTCTACCAACTTCTTCAGTGTGAAATTAATCAAACATGCCATCAAGATGTATTAATCATTACTGGTGATTGGAATGCAAATGTTGGAAACAAAGAGGAAGGATCAGTTGTAGGATTATCTGGTCGTGGTGACCGGAAAGCGATGGTGGAGACTGCGTGATAGAATTTTGTAAGATCAATGACTTATTAGTTGCAAATGCCTTTTTAAAAAAACATAAAAGATGACTATGCACATGGACCTCACCAGGTGGAATACACGGAAATCAGGTGACCACATATGTGGAAAGAGATGGAATCCTGGTGTGGTACTATGGGGTAATGCACTGGACTGCAAGGTCACTTTGAACTGCAAGGTTGGCGGTTCAAGTTCACTTAGCAACAACAACAGCAATGGAAAGAGACAATGGAAAAGCTCTGTATCATCAGTCCAACCAAGGCCAGGGGCAGACTGTGGAACACACCATCAATTGCTCATATGCAAGTTCGGACTGAAGCTGAAGAAATTAAAACAAGATCATGAGAGCCAAAATATGACCTTTCACATATGCCATCTGAAGTTAGAGATCATCACAGGAACAGATTTGCTTCATTAGATACTGATGGCAAAAGACCAGAAGAGTTGTGGGATGACATCAAGAACATCACACAGAAAGAAAGCAAAAGGTCACAAAGAAGACAAGAAAGAAGGAAAAGACCAAAATGGATGTCAGAAGAGACTCTGAAACTTGTTCTCTACTGCAGAGCTGCTAAAGCAAATGGAAGAAATGAGGAATTAAAAGAGCTGGAAGAAAATTTCAAAGGATAGCTCGAGAATAAAAAATTTTTTTTAAAAAAAATCAAGTAATATAATGAAATGTGCAAAGACCTGGAAGTAGAAAACCAAAAGGGAAGAACACAGTCAGAATTTCTCATCAAGGAAACTGAAGTTGAGAGAACTGAAGAAAAAATTCAAGCCTCAACTTTCAATATTGAAGGATTCTACACACCACCAGAGAAAAAAAAGGAAGACCTCTAATGAGATGGATTGGTCAGGTGGCATCATTGATGGACTCAAGTGTGACAGCGGTAGTGAGGTTGGCCCAGGATCGGACATTGTTTCGTTCTGCTGTGCATGGGGTTGCTATGAGTCGGTTCTGACTCGATGGCACCTGACAACAACAACAACACACACCACCACAGACAAAATATTGACCGATACAGAAAGTATCGCAAAACAAACAAATGAAAAAAGATGGAAGGACTACACAGAGTTATTGTACCATAAATAAATGGTTGGTGTTCAACCATTTTAAGAGGCTGTTGTTGTTGTAAGTGCTGTTGAGTCAGTTCCGACTCACAGCAACCCTCCACAAGGTTTCCACGGAGCAACTGGTGAGTTTGAACTGCCAATCTTGAGGTTCAAACCAACCTTTCTGTTGAGTGCTTATCCTGCAGCATCTCACTAAGACTCCATCTGAAGACGTAGCAGATGATCAAGAGCCAATGATTCTGAAGGAAGAAGTCCAAGGTGCACTGAAGACATTGGCAAAAAACAAGGCTCTTGGAACTGATGGAATACAAATTGAAATCTTCCAACAAACTGATGTAGCACTGGAGGCACTCACTCATCTATGCCAACATTTTGGAAGACAGTTACCTGAACAACTGATTGGAAGAGATCCATATTTATGCCCATTTCAAGGAGAGATAAACCAATGGAATGCAGAAATCATCAGACCATATTGTTAGTATCACATGCAAGTAAAGTTTTGCTAAAGAAAATAAAAAAGTAGCTGCAACAGGTACATTGACTGGGAACTGATGGAGGTTTAGGTCTGATTCAGAAGAGGGCGTGGAATGAAGGATATAATTGTTGACACCAGGTGGATCTTAGCAGCAGCAAAGAATACCTGTACTTTATTGACCATGAAAAGGCTGTCGACTTGTGTGGACCATGACAAGCTATAGACAACATTGCAGAGAATGGGAATTCTGGAACACTTAATTGTACTCATAAGGAACCTGCACATGGACCAAGAGGCAATCATTCAAACAGAACAAGGGGACAATGGTTTAAAATCAGGAATGGTGTTTGCCAGGGTTGTATTCTTTCATCATATTTATTAATTCTGTATGCTGAGCAAATAATCTGAGAAGCTGTTATATGAAAAACATGGCATCAAGACTGGAGGAAGACTCATTAGCAACCTGTGATATGCTGATGATACAACCTTGCTGGTTGAAAGCGAAGAGGACTTAAAATACCTACTGATGAAGATCAAAGACCACAGCCTTCAGTATGGGTTTTACCTGTATGTAAAGAAATGAAAATACTCACCACTGGACCAGTAAATAACCTTATGATAAATGGAGAAAAGATTTAATTTGTCAAAGACTTAATTTTGCTTGGATTCAGTATATCAACACTCACGGAAGCAGCAGTCAAGAAATCAAATGGTGTATTGCAATGGGTAAATCTGCTGCACAAGACCTCTTTAAAGGGTTCAGGAGCAAATGTGTCAGTTTGAGAATTAAGGTGTGCCTGGTCCAAACCAAGGTGTTTCCAGTAGCCTCATACACATGTGGAATGTGGACAATGAATAGAGACGAACTCATGCATTTGAGTTGTGGTGGTAGAGAATATTGAAAATATCATGGGCTGCCTGAAGAACCAACAGCTCTGTGTTGGAAGAAGTGCAGCCAGAGTGCTCCTTGGAGGCCAGGATGGGCAGACTTCGTCTCTCTTGTTTCGGACATATTGTCAGGAGGGACCAGACCCTAGAGAAGTACGTTATACTTAGTAAAGTGGAGGGTCAGTAAAAAAGAGGAAGACCCCAGTGAGATGGATTGGCACAGTGGCAGCAGCAATGGGCTCACCCATCGCAGCGATTGTGAGGCTGGTGGATGGCCGGGCACTGTTTCCTTCTGTTGTGCACACGTCACTTTGAGTGAGACCTGACTCCACAGTACCTAACAACAGTGTTGTGACATGCTGTCAAGTCAGTTCCGACTCACAGCGACCCAGTACAGGGTTTCCAAGGACGGACTGGTTGGTTGAAGCTGTGGACCTTAAGGCTGGCAGTCGAATGCTCACCCTATAGCACCACCCCAGGGTGCATTGGGGCACATGGTGATTAAAATGGGGAAGAGCCGACCTGTCCAGGACCAGGCTGATGCTTTGACTGTTGGGGGGTGTCTGGGTCTTTATTTTGCTGATTGAAGTGGATACTACATTCTATGTGTCTTGTTTTACTTTGCTGTGTTTTTAAAGATAAAACTATCAAATTATGGAAGATTACCGAGCGAGATAAAAGACCCGAAGGATACAACCTAAAAGATGAAGAAGGGAGACTCAAGGACCTATGCACAGTGACGTCTCTACAGGTAAGCAGGAACAAGCAGGAGGCACACTGAACATTTGGGGACTTGGTGGCCTTGGAGGTTTTTACCAGGAGCCAAGTTCAGGTTCTGACGGGCTGCTTACAGGATGGATGGCCACAGACACTTCTCTCCTGCCTGCCCGGGTTTTCTCACCAACAAGATGTGGAGGGGCACGGGGGATCTTGTGAAGAAGTGCTTTCCAGGAGCTGGGGTGATGCCAACAGTTTGTAATTAACAGGCTACTCCCCAGTGCTCCCCAGGAAAAAGGTCTTGATGTTGTTGGTATTAAGTACCGTCAAGTCAGTTCTGACTCTTAGTAGAGGGTTTCTGAGGAAACAGAAGGCTTCCCTCTTCTCCCTCTGAGTGACTGATGTGCTCGAAATGCCAACCTGGTGGTTCTCAGTCCTCTGCTTACTGTATGGAACCACCGCACAAAGACGCCGGCCCAGGAGACTCTTTGGACAGTTCTGTTCGCCTGCACACGGTTAGCCAAGAGTTGGAATCAATTCAATGGCACCGGGTTTTAAAGTGACGGTGGAGAGCAAGTCCCACACAAAGGGGGGAACTGAGGGACACTACCTGTGGAGCCCAGGGGGACCTTTCTGCACCTTGTCCATCTGGTGGACGCCTAGTCATCCTTCTAGCAAAATAAAATTTAGGAAAAAAATCCCATAGCTTTCACCTCTCTAAAACTGAAAGACCAAACCCATTTACATGGAGTGGATTTCCAATTCATCATGACCCCACACAGGGTTTCTGAGACTGTATTTTTATGGGATCAGACAGCTTCATCTTTCTCCTGTGGAGCTGGCTAGACGGGGTTGAACTGCTGACCTTGTACTGTCCACTGACCACAGGTGGGCCAGGAGCGTGGCCCCTGCCTGGGCAGCCACCCCAGAGACTCTGCTGTGGCCATTGGCGCCTTGTCCCATTTAGGAGGCAGACCTTGGGTGCCCTTCCCACCAGGCAGGTGTACCTGTCCCCCGCAGCTTTGCACAGTCCCTGCTCTAACTGTCCCCCGTCCTGTGTCCTGTGGCAGGTGCCAGTGTTGAAGCCCATGGACCTGATGGTGGAGGTCAGCCCTCGGAGGGTCTTTGCCAATGGTCACACCTACCACATCAACTCCATCTCCGTCAACAGCGACTGTGAGACCTACATGTCGGCAGACGACCTGCGTATCAACCTGTGGCACCTGGCCATCACCGACCGCAGCTTCAGTATCCTTCCCAGTTACCTGGAAGGTGGGGGGTGCGGGGTCACCTCCCCAGGGAGGCCCACTGGCTGCCCCACGGAGGGAATCACATGCTGAGCTGCTGGCTGTGTCTTAGCTGGACCGTCCCCACGGTCAGTGCACTGGAGGAGGGACCCTGCGTCAGAGAGCACTGTGCTGGCTACTCATTATTGGGGTCCTGCCCAGGGCTCAGAGCCCACATGGGGTCCCACTGGAGTGACACCTGGGGTCCCTCCAGACTCAGGGTGACACCCTGGGGTGAGCGCCCAGCTGAATAGGGCACTGGGGGCCCAGGGAGCCTCGTATTCTGAGGAACCAAGTTGAGTGCCGCCCTCAGCTTCTGCTGAGAATACAATGTAGATGCCGAGAGGGGCTCAGGGTGGTCTCAGCACGGACTGGGAGGATCCAATAGGCAGTTTTGAAGGGTAGTTTGTACGAGGAATCATAGGAATACTTATACTTCTTGTTGTTAGGTACCATTGAGTCCGTTCTGAAACGTAGCTACCTGACACAAAACAGAGCAAATACTGCCTGGTCCGGCAGCCCACCCTCACACGTTCTGTAACACTGCAGCCCACCACTGCTGCCGCTGTGCCAACCCATCTCCTTGAGGGTCTTCCTCTTCTTCACTGACCCTCCACTTTACCCAGCATGATGCCCTTCTCCAGGGGCTGGTCCCTACTGACAATATGTCCCAAGTACCAGAGATGAAGTTTGGCCCTCCTGGCCTCCAAGGAGCACTCTGGCTGCACTTCTTCCAACACAGATCTGTTGGTTCTATGAGCAGCCCATAGTACTTTCAATATTCTCCAACACCAGAACTCAAATGCTTCAATTCTTCTATAGTCTTCCTTATTCACCATCCTTATGAGGTTATTGAAAATACCATAGCTGGGGTCAGGTGCACCTTAGTCCTCAAGCTGACATCTTTACTCTTCAACACTTTAAACAGTTCCTGTGCAGCAGATTTGCCTAATGCAATACGTCATTTGATTTCTCGACTGCTGCTTCCGTGAGTGTTGATGGTTGATCTAAGCAAAATGAAGTCTTTGACAACTTGAATTTTTCCATTTATATGATGTTGTTTATTGGTCCAGTGGTGAGGAATTTTGTTTTCTTGACATTGAGATGCAATCCATACTGAAGGCTGTGCTCTTTGATCTTCATCAGTAAGTATTTTAAGTCCTCTTTACTTTCAGCAAGCAAGGTTGTATCATCTGCATTTCGCAGGTTGTTAATGAGTCTTCCTCCAATCCCAATGCCACACTTTCTTCATATAATCCAGTTTCTCAGATTGTTTGCTCAGCATACAGGTTGAATAAGTATGATGAAAGAATACAACCCTGGTGCACACTTTCCTAATTTTAAACTATTCAGTGTTCCCTTGTTCTGTTCAAACAACTACCTCTTGGTCTCTGTACAGGAACACAATTAAGTGTTCCGGAATATTCATAATGTTGTCCATAACTTGTCAGGATCCACACAGTTGCATAGTCAATAGAGCACAGGTAAGCATCTGTTTGGCATTCTTGCTATCAGCCAGATGTCAGCAACTGTATCCCTTGTTCCACGTTCTTGCTGAATCTGACTTAAACCTTTGGCAGTTCCCTGTCAATGTACTGTTATAACCTTCTTTAATTATCTTTAGCGACATTTTTACTTGCATATGATATTAATGATATTGTTTTATGATTTCCGCTTTCTTTGGAATGGACACAAATGTGAATCTCATCCAGTCAGTTGGCCAGGTAGCTGTCTTCCAAATTGCTTGGCATAGATGAGTGAGTGCCTCCAGTGCTGCATCAGTTTGTTGAAATTTTTCTATTTGTAGTCCATCAATTCTCAGAGCCTTGTTCTTTGCCAATGCCTTCAGTGCACTTTGGACTTCTTCCTTCAGGACCATTGGCTGGACATTGTCCATTTCTTTTGGGTGCAGTGACTGTGTATTCCTTCCATCTTCTTTTGATGCTTTCTGCCGCATTCAATATTTTGCTCGTGTTGTTGTGAAGTGCCATTGAGTCAGTTCTGACCCATAGTGACCTGGTAAAAGATTTCCGAGGAGCAGCTGGTGAGCTTGAACCACCGACCTTGCAGTTCAACTGGCTTTGCAGTCTGGTGCATTAACCCACATAGAATCCTTCAATATTGCAAATTGAGGCTTGAATTTTTTCAACTTGAGAAATGCTGAGCGTGTTCTTCCCTTTGGGTTTTCTACTTCCAGGTCTTTGCACATTTCATTATAATATTTGACTTTGTCTTCTTTAGCTGGCTTTAAAATTTTTTTGTTCAGCTCTTCTAATTCCTCATGTCTTCCATTTGTGTTAGCATCTCTACACAAGAGAGCAAGTTTCAGAGTCTCTTCTGACATCCATTTTGGTCTTTTCTTTCTTTCTTGGCTTTTTAATGACCTTTTGCTTTCTTCCTATGTGATGTTCTTGATGTCATCCCCAACTCTTCTGGTCTTCGGTCATTAGTGTCTAATACATCAAATGTGTTCTTTCTTGAGGTAATCTGTAAATTCAGGTGTGATATGTTCAGAGTCAAATTTGGGCTTTTGTGGACTTGTTTGAATTTTCTTCAGCTTCATCTTGAACTTGCATATGAGCAATTGTGATTCTGTTCCACAGTCTGCCCCTGGCCTTGTTTTGGCTGATGATATGGAGCTTTTCCACCATCTCTTTTCCATAGATGTACTCAGTTTGATTTCTGTGTACTCTCATCTGGTGAGGTCCATGTGTATAGTTGTCTTTTATGTTGTTTAAAAAAGGTATTTGCAATGAAGATGTCATTGGTCTTGCAAATTTCTATTATACAATCTCCAGCATCATTTCTATCACCAAGACCATATTTTCCTATGACTGATCCTTCCTCTTTGTTTCCAACCTTTGTATTTCAATTGCCAGTAATGATCAATACATCTTGATTGCATGTTTGATCAATTTCAGATTGAAGAAATTGGTAGAATTCCTCAATGTCATCCTCACTGGCTTTAGTGGTTGGTGCATAATTTGAATAATAGTGGTATTAACTGGGCTTCCCTGTAGGCGCATGGATACTATCCTATCACTTACAGCATTGTACCTCATGACTGATCTGGATCTGTTCTTTCCGACAATGAATGCAACACCATTCCTCTTTAATTTGTCATTCCCTGCATAGTAAACCATGTGGTTGTCAGATTCAAAATGGCCAATACCAGTCCATTTCAGCTCACTAATGCCTAGGATATCAATGTTTATGTGTTCCATTTCATTTTTGACAATTTCCAATTTTCCTAGATTCATACTTCACACATTCCATGTTCCGATTATTAATGAATGTTTACAGCTGTTTCTCTTCATTTTGAGGTGTGCCCCATCAGCAAATGAAGGTCCTGAAGGCTTTTCTCCATTCGTGTCATCACGGTCAACTGTACTTTGAGCAGACAGCTCTTCCCCAGTTGCATTTTGAGTGCCTGCCAACCTGAGGGGCTCATCATCTGGCACTATAGGTGACAGCATTCTGGTGCTTTCCTAATGTGTCAGTATTCCTGTGCTGTCTGATTGTGTTCCACTGCTCTTCATAAGGTTTTCAGTGACTAAACTGTCAGAAGTGGTCCGTCTCTCCTTCTTCCTAGTCTGTCTTGGTCTGGAAGTTCACCATGGGTGACCATGGTAGAGTCTCCAGCATCACAGCAACATGCATGTTGCCACGCTATGACACACTAAGAGATGAGTGGTGGAATCATACGTACGGTGAGGCATTTCACACACGTGTGTCATACCACAACCCTGTGGGCTACGAACTACACAGATCTGGAGGTGAGGACACTGGGTCATAGACCAGAAAGTGCCAAAGTGGGATTCACATACAAATCACCAATTTGGGGTTCCAACGTGTAATCTCCATACCAGCTGTGCTATGGGAGGAGTATGGGTGTGCGGGAGAGACGGTGGCTGATGGCTGAAGCAGGAGGTATGCAGGTGGGACCAGTGTGTGTGGGAGAGATCGGGCTGTGTGTGTGAGAGATGGGCATGTGTGGGAGATTTGGGGGTGCATGTGAAGCGGTGGTGATGGAGGAGATGGGATGAGGGATACAGTTCAGTATGGACACCTTCCTGAGCGATGTCTCCTGTCGCCATCATACATAAAGCCCACGACCAACCAATGAAACTTCGGCATGCCTTCCAACCTTTTACTTTCCCATTTTTTCCTAATTTTTATTAATTTTCTTTAAGTCAAATTGTTTGACACATGTGATTTTAAAGGGGAGTTTGACTTCACCACCATCAGTGAAAATAAAAAAGCATCACAAGTCCTTAGTTGGTGGGAATCCAAAGATGAATGCAGTCAAAAGGAAGCCCTGGGCACGACTGTCCTGGGCGCGCCCCACAGCCCTCTCTATGCAGAGAAAAATGTGTTCATTCTATGACACGGTAGCCACTACTCAGGTGTCCCTACTGACCACCTAAAATGTCGCTGGGTGGCTGGGAGTTGGGATTCTAAATCTGATTTAACTTTACGTCATGCAAATCCTAGCTTAAATGGTCACACCTGACTGGTGGCCACAAACTGGCCAGTTCAGATGCTGTGGACACTGAGGTTGGCTTACCAGTGTCCTGTGTCCACCAAGCCAGCTGCCATTAGTTGAGCCCAAATTATGATGCCCCCGTGTGTGTCAGAGGAGAACTGTGCCCCATAGGGTTCTCAGTGGGTGATTTTTCATAAATCCCACTCATGGTGCCCCCGTGTGTGT
>NW_006408990.1:848857-871175 GCF_000296735.1 Chrysochloris asiatica | reverse complement strand
GGATGATTTTTCATAAGTTGATTCCACTCATGATGCCCCGTGTGTGTCAGAGTAGAACTGTGCTCCACAGGGTTCTCTGTGGATGATGTTTCATAGTTAGATCCCACTCGTGGTGCCCCGTGTGTGTCAGAGTAGAACTGTGCCCCACAGGGTTCTCAGTGGATGATTTTTCTTAAGTACATCCCACTCATGGCACCCCCGTGTGTGTCAGAGGAGAACTGTGCCCCACAGGGTTCTCAGTGGATGATGTTTCATAAGTAGATCCCACTGATAGCGCCCCCGTGTGTGTCAGAGGAGAATCTCAGTGATTGAGTTTTCAGAAGTAGATCATCAAGGCTCTCTTCCAAGGCTCCTCAGAGTTGGTTTGAACCATCAACCTTCAGTTAGTGGTTCAATATGTTCACCAGCTGTAGCTCCCAGGGACCCCACATTTTTTAAAAGAATCGAGTACATTTCTGAGGTTTTCATCTGTGGTATGCCTGTTGTGTTGTATTCCCTCCCAGCCTTGGCCACGAGGTAATGCATCCAACTTCGCAGGATTCTTGTGTGGCTGTGGGCGGGTGGAATAGATGGGATAAGGAAGCTGGGTGGTCACGGAGGGGGTTCTGGGTGAGATGGTGATAGACAGGGATGTGTGGCCATGGTGGGGGGGAGTGAGAGCTGGGATGTGTGGATGTGGTTGGGGGAGGGAGACCTAGGTTGCGTGGACGTGGTGGAGGGAGAGAGAGCTGGGGTGTGTGGATGTGATCGAGGGAGAGCTGGGGTGCGTGGCCGTGGTGGAGGGAGGGAGACCTAGGGTGCGTGGCCGTGGTGGAGGGAGGGAGACCTAGGGTGTGTGGATGTGATGGAGGGAGGGAGACCTAGGGTGCGTGGACGTGGTGGAGGGAGGGAGAGCTAGGGTGCGTGGCCGTGGTGGAGGGAGGGAGACCTAGGGTGCGTGGCCGTGGTGGAGGCAGGGAGACCTAGGGTGCGTGGACGTGGTGGAGGGAGGGAGAGCTAGGGTGCGTGGCCGTGGTGGAGGGAGGGAGACCTAGGTAGGGTGTGTGGCCGTGGTGGAGGGAGGGAGACCTGGGGTGCGAGGCCGTGGTGGAGGGAGGAGACCTAGGTAGGGTGTGTGGCCGTGGTGGAGGGAGGGAGAGCTAGGGTGCGTGGCCGTGGTGGAGGGAGGGAGACCTAGGGTGTGTGGCCGTGGTGGAGGCAGGGAGACCTAGGGTGCGTGGCCGTGGTGGAGGGACGGAGACCTAGGGTGCGTGGTCGTGGTGGAGGGAGGGAGACCTAGGGTGCGTGTCCGTGGTGGAGGCAGGGAGACCTAGGTAGGGTGTGTGGCCGTGGTGGAGGGAGGGAGAGCTGGGGTGTGTGGATGTGGTGGAGGGAGGAGACCTAGGGTGCGTGGCCGTGGTTACTTTTCCGCCCCATCTCCTTATCATTTGCCTTGTTTTCACTGACCTTCTACTTTACCAAACACAGGTCTGGGACTGTGGCCGGACTGTTCTTAAACCAAGTTGGCCACAGGACTGAGAGCAGGTCAGTTGTAAGAAATAGGGGAGACGCACCCCAGTGCTGTAACATCACCCTTCTAGGTGGTCTTTGTCAGCTCACCTCACCTATCCAGGCACAGGGAGTGTGGGCCGGAGACAGGTGTGCTGGTGGGTTACCATCTGCCTCCCCTATACCTGCTCTAGTGACCCCATAGCTCCATGTCTAGTGAAACCCTGGGATTGGGACCTCTCTCCACCCCCACCCCCACCCCACCACACCACAAGTACAGGGCCCAGTTACAGGGAGAGAGGCTGATGACTGGGAGGGGGGAATGGGTTCCACCCGCTCATCAACCTGGTGTGGGTTCTGGTGGCTAGGAGCTCCGGCGTTTAGGACTGAGGGGAGGATTGTGCTCTGGGGTCGGGCAGACTCAGTCTCTTGGCTGTCCCTCCTCATGGGTACATTTCAAATGGCACAGCCAAGTCACTTGAGCAAAGGGCCTGCTACCAAGGGATATAGAGCAGCTGGCCGTTTTGTGTCTCTCTCCAAATAACAGCCCTTGGTATTTAAGACTTGTTCCCAGAGGGCTCCTGTGTCTTCTTGCCCCAGTGCCGTCCGGGTACCCCTTTATACAAGCTCCCCCATCCTTTAGTGCCGGTGTGCTGGTGGGACGTGAGGCAGCCTGCTCAGAGGTGACAGTGTCAGCTGACTGACCCCTGCTTTATTTTGAGCAAGAGACTCTTTCTGTCTCAGGCGTCCTGCCAGGCCTTCCATGGACTGGATCCTGAATCCCCACTCCTGGGAGCAGGTCCTGCTGGCTGGGTGGGTCTGAGCGCTTGGCTGCGTCTCCAAGAGGAATTATGTCTGGCCATAGTGAATATTCAACGAAGTACACAACTGTGGTCAAGCCAGGTGTTGTGACAGGGAGTGTGACCTCAGAGAGTCTGACTTTCCTTCCTCTCCTGTTTCCCTTGGCCTGGCCTGGTGTGATCTGCTTTCGCGCAGGGGTCTGCTAGACTGGCCCTTGTGAGCATCTCTTCCTAGCCCTCTGTGGGTACACCTCTGTTTGAGCTTGAAACCACTGCCCTTGGGTAGATTCTGACCCATAGGGACCCTAAAAGACAGAGTAGAGCTGCCCCACAGGGTTTCCAGGCCCCAGTCTTAGTGGGGCGGGCAGCCCTGTCTTTTTCCTATGGGGCGGCGGGCGGGGGAGTTTAAACTGCTGACGTTGCTATTAGCAACCAACCACTTAAGCCACTGGGGTACCAAGACTCCTTGTTCAGGCCCCAGATATCAGAACCAGTGACTTCCCTGCACCAGCACCAACTGCTTTGGGGGGTCCACCAGGATGGGGGCAGCGGTGCTAACCCACCCGTGCACCGGAACTGATACCATTTATGTGGCGCCTCCCCTGGGTGGCTGGGACAGTGGGTGGACTCAGTGCGTCGTTCATTCAGCTGCTCACCAAGCGATCGGAGGTTTGAATCCACTAGCCACTCCCTGGGTAAACTATGGGGCAGTTTTCCTCTGTCCTGTAAGGCCACTTTGAGCCAGAACCCACTTGGTTTGCAATGGAGGAAACAAAGGCCGAGAACAGCTGCGAAGTGGTAGGGCTGGGACTCCGATGCCTGTCTCAAACCCGCGGATGGGTGCCTACCGTCCAGGGATGGGCCCCTCCTGACCCAACTCACCCCGCTGCCCACCCACCTGCTGGATTTGTCTTGGTTGTGAGGAGTGGGTGGCGCCTACCGTAGCAGGACAGATGGACCCGGAGGTGGTTCTGCAATGGGTAATACTGAATTCCTGGCATTGTGCAGCTTGTGATGTTTCTGACAGTCCCGGCAGATTGTGGGGCATATGGTCCGGTCTCGCCCCCTGGCAAGACTCTAGCACTTTCTGGTGGCGCTGTGGGTTAGGCATTGGGCTACTAACTGCAAAGTTTAAACCCAGCAGCTGCTCTGGGGGAGAAAGCTGAGGCTGTCTGCTCCCATAAAGATTCACAGTCTCAGAAACGCTCAGCTGAGGGTCACTATGAGTCGGGTCCACTGGATGGCGGTGGATTTGGTTTGGGTTTGGACTGGACCGCAATAGCCCCACCCTCAAAGCCCTACCCCTCAGCCCCTCTCTTCTAGCCCCTCTCTTCCAGCCTGTCTCCTCCCAGCTCCTCCCTGGTCCCGCCTCCACAGCCCCACCCCTATGGCCCCGCCTCCATGGCCCCACCCTTAAAGCCCTACCCCTCCGCTCCTCTCTTCTAGCCCCGCCTCCTTGCATTCCTGTCTTCTCCCAGCTCCACCGGGACCCCAACTCCCAGCCCTTCCGGAAAGACTAGCTCTAATGTCTCAGTTGAGCACAAACCCGGAGGGCTTTCTCCCGGGGGTGTCATTGCACATTTTCTGTGCTGTCCTAAGGGACACGGTAAGTCCTAAAACACTGAGGCCCGAAACCTCTGTTTGCACAGGTGACCCTGTCAAAGCCTCTTCACAGCCTCAGGTGAGTCTCAACAACTGTCACGCAGGAGGAAGCTAGGCTGCAGGAGAGAGCGGGGAGGGGACAGATTGCTGGCGTTCTTTAGGACCTGCTTGCAGGATGTTCTGAGAGCACCCCAGCTCCCGTTGGCTGCTAGGGTGTTTGCAGAATAGTAGTGTCTGGGCTGTCCGTCAGGCATCTTCTTCCGTGTGCTCAGGTGGGCTCCCAAGACCCTCTGTGTGCCAGTCCCTGCCTGCGCGGCGGTCTTCCTCATAGACTCCAACAGAGCTGCACCCTTCTTTCTAGGCTGCGTGGTTACCATGACAACAGCTTTCTCCCATCCGGGACCAGTCTTCTTCACCATACCCACAGTGCTGAGCCCAGAGCAGCAGGAAGGAGCCTGGACAGGGATCTAGCCACACTCACAGCGGGACAGGTGCCCTTCCTGCCTGGCCCGGGGCTGCTGGCCCAGCTTCCTGTGGTCCTCTCTGTGTCCAGAGCCTCAGCTCATCGCTGCAGGGACCCCGCTAGTGACTGTTGGGGTTCCAGGCACCCTCCATATCCACAAACAGCAGTGTTCATTCACTGCACCCCATGCCTTGTCACATGGCCGGCAGAGATTTGTGGATGAATGGACAACTCTCAGGGCCAGTGACCACTTTACAGGTGAGGGGGCACCCACCTGCCCAGGTGTTGGGGTACCCACCTGTCTAGGTGAGGGAGGTTCCTACCTGCCCAGGTGAGGGTTGCCCACCCACTGAGGTGTAGGGGTGCCCACCTGCCCAGGTGAGAGTCTGCTCACCTATAAAGCAGAGAGGTGCGTTGTAAGTGCTGTGGCTCGTGCATGGTATGAGAGCAGAGCTGTTGGCAGTGCCCAACTTCTCTGGCATGACCCTCGTGTGGAGTCCCTTGGGCACTGGGCCCAGCACTGAGGGCTGGTGTTGGCACAGGTGCAGGGTGGACCCTGGCCAATCTCTGGAGACCAGCTGGTGCCCTTGGCAGGAGGAGAAACTTCTACATGAGTCTCTGAAACCCTGAAGCGGAGGCTGCCTGACTCAGACTTCCTGGGTCCCTGTGGGGGGGATCTGCAGCCAGCCCTGCTTCTGAGAGAGGAGTCCTCAGGCTGGGGCAGAGCAGGGAGGGCCAGGCCTGCTCCCCAGGGCAGAACTGGCTGGATCTGATGTTTGAGAACCGGACTCCTGCAGATCTGTGGTGGAGAGAGGGAACAAGAACTGAGGGAGTCCAGGCTGTGGGCATCCACGGCCCTCTCTGAGGAACACTCTGCTGTCCCTGTGCTGGGCATGGCTGAGGCCACCTGTCCACAGGCATCTTGGGCACAGCAAACATTGGCCATGATGGTCACACCTGTGCTTGCTCACCTGGGCCCTTGAGGGGCTTCACAGTAAGCCCTGCACAGCTGGATGGAACCAGGGACTCCCCAGCCCCGTCCACTGCCTCTGCTCTGGACACACCCAGAGGTCAGGGTGTGAGAGCCATGTTGAAGCAGGGTAAACTGAGGCACAGCTGGGCCAAACAGTTCACAGCGGCAGAGCCAGGGCTCTTGACCGCTTCCTCCACAGCCTGTCACAACCGTGTCCCTGAGGCGCCTAGTTCAGGTCCTGCCTGCCCAGAGCTGGGTGCCCTCGTGCACACAGAGAAGACGGCAGCATTGTGCAGCGCTGTTGGCATGCACCGGGCCATCGTGTGGGGCTCACTTGGGGCTGGTATCTCAAGGGAATTTCCACATGCGCTGATGGGGTTGTGAGTGAGGCAGAGGGAAACCACCGGAAGTGATGGTGGCCCTTCAAACAGGATCAGATTCTCTGTGTGGCTGCTCACACTGGTCTGTCAGTGATACCCACCTCCGAGGGGCCTGGGGTTTCCTGGGCCCTACTTTTCACCCATGAAATCACAACCAACACTCATGGAAGCAGCAGTGAAGAAATCAGACGACGTAGTGGACTGTGCACATCTGCTGCACAGAACCTCTTTCAAGTGTCCAAGAGCAAAGATGTCACTTTGAGCACTGAGGTGCGCCTGATCCAAGCCAGGGTATTTTCAATCACCTCATAGGAAAGTTTGGCAATGAATAAGGAAGACCATAGAAAAATTGATGTTTTCGAATTATGGTATTAGAGAAAAAATATTTTAAGTACCATGGACTACCAGAAGAACCAACAAATCTGTGTTGGAAGAAGTACAGCCAAACAGCTCCTTAGAAACCTGGTTGGTGAGACTTTGTCTCTATTTCTGACATATTATCAGGAGGGACCAGTCTCTGGAGAAGGACATCATGCTTGGTAAAGTGGAGGGTCAGCAAAAAGAGAGAGACTCTCAATGAGAAGGATTGACCAATGAGAAGGATTGACACAGTGGCAGCATGGGCCAATGAGAAGGATTGACAGTGGCAGGATTGACCAATGAGAAGGATTGACACAGTGGCAGCCCCAGTGGGCGCAAACAACAGTTGTGAGCATGCGCAGGACTGGGCAGTGTTTCCTTATGTTATGTGCAGAGTCTGACTCAATGGCGCCTAACAATAACAACCTTTCATGTCTGCCTTCAGGGGGACCGTCCTTGGGGTGGAGTAAAACTTTCTATGTGACTCCCCCCCCCCCACCGGTTCAGTCCATCAGTGTCTAATTGTTGTTGTAGTTGTTAGGTACCATTAAGTTGGTACCGACTCATAGCGACCCCATGCACAGCAGAAGGAAACACTGCCCGATCCTGGGCTAACCTCACTATGGTTGCCACGCTTGAGAACATCAATGCTACCACTTGGCCAGTCAATCTCGTTGGGGGGTCTTCCTTTTTTCCTCTGACCCTCCACCTTACCAAACATGATCTCCTTCTCCAGGGACTGGTCCCTTCTGACAGTATGGCCAAAATATGAGAGACGAAGCTTAGCCATCCTGGCCTCCAAAGAGCACTCTGGCTGCACTACTTCCAAAATAGATCTATTAGTTCTTTTGGCAGTTCATGGCACTTTCAGTATTCTCCTCCAACACCATAACTCAAAGGCATCAATTCTTCTACGATCTTCCTTATTCACTGTCCAGCTTTCGCATCCATATGAGGCTATTGAAAACACAATGGCCTGGGTCAGGAGCACCTTAGTCCTCAAGCTGACATCTCTGCTCTTCAACACTTTAAAACGGTCTTGTGCAGCAGATTTGCCTAATGCAATACATAATTTGATTTCTTGACTGCTGCTTTCATGAGTGTTGATAGTTGATCCAGGAAGAATGAAGTCTTTGACAACTTCAATCTTTTTTCCGTTGGTAGGAATGTTGTTTATTGGTCCAGGGGTGAGGATTTTTGTTTTCTTTACATTAAGAAGCAACCCATACTGAAAGCTGTGGTCTTTGATCTTCATCAGTAAACATTTTAAGTCCTCTTCACTTTCAGCAGGCAAATTTGTATCGTATACATATTGCAGGTTGTTAATGAGTCTTCCTCCAATCCTGATGCCACGTTTTTCTTCATAGAACCCAGCTTTTCGTATTATTTGCTCAGCATACAGGTAGAATAAATATGAAAGAATACAACCCTGCTTACTGGTAACCTATTTTGTATCAATCCTTCACTAGGTCTTGAGTATACAGCAGGCACCTGCGTGCAGTCCTGCACAGGCTCTGTATACAGTGGGCACCTACTGCGTGTGGCCCTACCCAGGTTCTACATACAACGGGCACCTATTGAGTTCCCGGGGTTACAGCAGCAGTAGACATACCTCACCCTCACTGGGGAGACACCACTATGCAATAAACCACAATGGCTGTTTGTTAAGTACTTACAGCAAGGAGAGGAGGCAGTATAGGACCAAGCAGCCCTGGTGACGCTATGGGTGGGGGTCTGCCCTAAGTCCTTGGTCCTGTGACAGTGGGGAGCCCGGAACCCCTTCTGGAAGCTACTTTCTGGGTCCCTGAGTGAATCTCATGCTCGACCTTTTGTGGGCATCCCCAATAGCAGAAGCCCATGTTTGTGGAGGTTCAGGAAGGGCTGGCATTGTCCCTTAGCTGTCTGGGTTTTCTCCTTAATCTTCATGGGCATTTCCATTATGGAGTCTTGCTCTCTCCCAGCCAGAAGCCACCATGCCCAGGAAGCCCACCGAGTTAGGACCAATTAGCTCACGTTTCCTCTGTTTTTGATTTTTTTTTTGGTCCTTAATTCTTTAGGTCACTGATATGCCTCCAGAAAGCAGAGCTGTTTGCAGAGGTCAGAATAAGTCCCCTTCTGGTCATCACTGTAGTGGCTTGGGGAGGCCGGGCAGATGGGGAGGAGAGGGGTGTGCCCACACAGAGAACCCCAGAGCTTCCACTGGGGTTTCCAGATCAGGCCCTGTATAAGCTTCATGGGAAACCTTGGCGACTGGGATGGTTAGCCCATTTCAGAGATGAGGACACTGAGGCATAGAGAGAGAGGGAGCTTATCCAGGGCCTCATGGCTGGGAGATATCAGGGCTGGGATTCCAACTTGAGGCCATATGACCCCAGGACGCACGTGCAAACAATGGTTGCTCCAGTCAGAGGAACAAGACATGCAAAGACCCAGAGGCCTGTGCGTTGAGGGTTAGGAGACAGGCTGAGAGGGGAGGGTGGTCAGCAGGATCTGAAGTTGGAGGAGTTTGGAGAGGCCAGGGCCTTGAATGCCACTTGAAGGGTTTGGGTTTGGACAACAGTGGCAGCTGAGAATGAATCGGTCGGAACCTGGAACTCTGAGGCCATTACTGCTGAGTGACCAGGACACGCTCACCCCTCTATGCGCCAGGCAACTTCCTTTGCAAAAGCTTTGACCCTAAACCCAAATAAGAAATGTGACAACGCCCATATCTAAGCAGCCCAGAGTTAGTGGCTTCAGGTACAGCTTGATCCAGGCTTTTTCTCACCACACTGTTCTTCACACCGCCCTTTCCATCCTCAGGGGCTCCAGGGCTCTCCTGTACACACCTAGCCCAGCCCTGGGCCGCCTCCACTTGGCACATCCAGTTCTCATAGCATAGTTTAGGGTCACTTCTTGGGGTGGGGACATGCATGTGAGGGTTGGGAAAATCTCCTGTCAAGGCCAGAAGAGGGTGTGAGGGCTGAGGGATAGCAGATACCCGCACACTGGTTCTAGACACAGGGTGGTGGACAAACCTAGAAGCGTTTACTTCGTATATCCCCGCAGACACCGGCACGGGGTAGCACCCCCTTTATGCTTAGTCTGGAGAGGGCGGAGGGAGACCCCCTCTAGATCACCCCACTTTGGGAAGGTCAGCTGCAGCACTGCTTGGGGGCGAAGGTCAGAGTGTGCAGGGGTTGGGGGCAGTCAGAGACGGGTGGTTTTCCGTGTAGATGTGCTGTTCTGGGGGGCGGGGTCTCACAGATCGGGGATGGACCCGTCTAAGAGGGTGGAAATGGTGTGTGTCGGGGGTCAAGTCTGTGGGGGAGGGGAGCCGGTCTAAGGGGATGAGGCGGGGTCAGTAGGGTGGGCGGGTCTTCAGGAGTGGCGTCAGGAGGTGGGAGGGTCTTCGGCTGTGATGTTAGGGTGGGCGGGCCTTTAGGAGTGGCATCTGGGGGTGAGGCAGCCTGCGGGGAGAGGGCCTGGGGTGGGCAGACCTTTGGGTGTGATATCAGGGTGGGCGGGTCTTTAGGAGTGGCATCAGGACGTGGGCAGGTCTTTGGGAGCTGCATAGGGGAGTGGGCGGATCTATAGTGGGCGCTGGGGGAGAGCCGGGATGGGCTGGCCTTTGGGTGTGATCACGGGGTGGGCGGGTCTTTGGGAGGGGCATATGAGAGTGGGCGGGTCTGTGGGGAGAGCCGGGATGGGCGGGCCTTTGGGTGTGATCTCAGGGTGGGCGGGTCTTTAGGCGTGGCATCAGGACGTGCATGGGTCTTCGGGTGTGATGTGGGGGTGGGGAAGGGCAGGTCTTTGGGAGAGGCATCTGGGAGTGGGCGGGTCTATAGGGGTTGCTGGGGGAGGGCCGTTAGGTGTGATCCCGGGGTGGGCGGGTCTTTGGGAGGGGCATCTGGGGGTGGGCGGGTCTGTAGGGGGAGGGCCGGGGTGGGCGGGCCTGCAGGGAGGCGCGTTGCCGGGCCATGCCTGCGCGGGACACCCCTTGACTGCGCAGACATCGTGGACATCAAGCCGGCCAACATGGAAGACTTGACGGAGGTGATCACGGCGTCAGAGTTCCACCCGCATCACTGCAACCTCTTCGTCTACAGCAGCAGCAAGGGTTCCTTGAGGCTCTGCGACATGCGGGCCGCAGCCCTGTGTGACCAGCACGCCAAGCGTGAGTGCGGGCCCTGGGCTGGGGTGGGGCCTGCCCTGTGTGACCAGCACGCCAAGTGTGAGTGCGGGCTCTGGGCTGGGGTGGGGCCGCAGCCCTGTGTGACCAGCACGCCAAGCGTGAGTGCGGGTCCTGGGCTGGGGCTGGAGCTGCTCTGTGGGTCCAGCAGACCTAGAGCGAGTGAGGAAGTTAGTTCCACGCTGGGCTAGGGGTGCTAGACCGGCTCTTGGGCTAACTGTTGGCAGGGGCTCCCAGCCTCTCTCCCCACCCACTCCCCACCCCACGCAGCCAGTAGCTGACCCGGCCCAGGGTGGGGCCTCGGAAGGAGAGGGTCAGGACCACTGGATCCACAGGCAGAGGCCGCTCAAGTCAGCCAGATGTCTCCTCCTCCACCAGGCTGGACCAGGACCCTCTGTGTCCCATACCCCCTATAGGAACACGCAGTCATTTAAATGTTTTGGGATATCTTTACTGATATGGGGAAAGTATTCAGTGGGCTTGGAGCAGGTTAAGGACAAGTTTACCAAAAGATTGGAGACTGAGAAAATGAATACTGGATGGAGATAGTCACAGAAATCGTCAGAGTGGGGCGTGATGACGTAGGCCTGCTCTTTCTATCTCTCTCCGTGTGTGCGCTGGTGTGTCTGTACATCTGTCTCTCTGTGTGTCTGTCTGGGTGTGTGTGTCTCCGGGTTTTGTTTGTGTTTGTGTCCGAGTGTGTGTGTGTCTTGAGTGTGTATGTCTGTGTGTGTGTATTGAGTGTGTATGTCTCTATCTGTGTGTATCTGTGTCTGTGTGTGTCTGTCAATGTGTGTATATCTGTCTATGTGTGTCTCTGTGTGTGTATCTGTGTTTCTCCGTGTGTCTTTGTGTGTGTCTCTGTATGTATCTCTGTGTCTGTTTCTGTGTGTATCTGTGTGTGTGTGTATCAGCTCCATTGGAATTGCTGGATGGTGTGGTAATTCTCTTGAACTTCCTGAGGAACTGCCACATGGCTGTGTGTTTACATGTCAACCCATAGGTTTACACTTGGAATCAGAAGCGTCTCCCTGTGCCAGGGTTATGGAGAGACTGTGCCAGGGGCGGGTGGGGGGTAGGGGAGGCAGCCTGTTCTCTGGTGGCTGGAGGTGGACCTGGCTTTGTAACCCAGGTCCATGCAGGTGGCTTGCCTGTGCATGAATGGCCCACAGTGTTCTGTGCCCACATCTCTCTTGCAGAGAACATTCACAGGGGTTCTGGTGGGTCTGGCTCCCCCAGAGTGGCGTCCAGGCTTTGAGGGCTGCTGGGGGCCAGGGTATTTTGTTGGTAAGTGTTGTTGAGTTGGTTCTGACTCATAGCGACCCTGTTTAGGGTTTCCAAGGAGTGGCTGACCACCAGGCTGTGGATTGTCCCTGAGTGATGCAGGGGTCAGGACCAGGGAGCTGTCAACCACTGCCCGAGGGACACACCCAGGGCCTTGGAACTAGCCTCTGGTCACGCCAGCCCTGACCAGGGACCAGGAGTCAGCCGGGGTGGGGGCGGTGATTTGATCTCGGCTCTCGTGTTCCTAGGTGTGGCTGTTCTGTGTCTCCTCGCCTCTCGTTGTCCAGTGTTGGTTGGGTCATTCTCACTTTAAAACGCACTGTTAGCTTTCTCCCTCCCCCCTTTGCCTGCAACAGTGTATACAGTGTGTTTTCTCCTTGGAGTTTTAGTAAAACTCATGTATGACTATATTTACATCCAATTCCATTTCTCTCTGTAAGTTAATTTTGTATTTTACATTTTTCTAGAATTGTTTGTTTGTTCAGCCATTCTCACACTTGGCATCCTACCCAGAAGTGTTCTCCCTAATACCAGTGCAAGACGTCCAAATGGGCTGTGTGGTTTGCCCTTCTTGGGGCGTGGCCTTTGGGGTGTCTTTTGGTTAACCCGTCCCTGCCAGGCAGTGGGCAGTTGAAATGTGTGCCAGTCTGTGTGCCGTGTGCAGATTGTGCTCATCCTGCTTCTACGGGAAGGTGAGCACTGGTTGACTCCTGGTTGTTACTGGAGCTAACGGAACTTATCTGCTAAAGGGACTCGGAGGTTAGAGGATCCAGCTTCCTCCCCTTTCAATTCTGCCCCTTTTTCTGGGGTTTAGGTGCAGCTGGCAGTGACCCCCTTTCCCAGCAGGTGAAGTCCAGTGAAGGGATGTCCATGTGGTGAGTGGGTGTTCATTTCTCACAGGTGAGGAAGCCAAGGCTTCGGGGACAGCCCCCCGCCCCAGTCCACAGTCTCCTGTTCTTCTCCAGAGCACCTTTTGTCTGCTGGTCCCTGTGATTGTCAGGCACCCACAAAATAGACACCATTTCTGCTCCTGATGGTGCAGTCTTCTCGGGGAGCAGGCGCGGGGGTACTGGGGATCTGTGGTACAAATAGTGAATGCTCTTGAAAGGCTGGTTGTCTGAGTCCACCCGGGGTGCCTTGAAAGAAAGTCCTGGTGATCTGCTTCCAAAAAATCAATGATTGAAAGCCCCATGGAGCACAGTTCTGCTCTGGCCACATGGGGGCGCCATGGAGTTGACTAGAGGTCCCTCCTCCATCCTCTGCTCCCATTGGCTCAGCTCCTCCTTCTGTCTTAGGCCCACCTGGGGGAATCCAGAGTCACTTCCCGCCGCCCCCCCCCCCCCCCCCCCCCCCCCCATCTTGAGACCCTTAACTTACCACATCTGCTGATCCTGTTTCCCACTGTGGCTACCCAGGTGCACCCAGGTTCCGGAGATTGGCACGAAACATCTCTGCTGTGCCACCTCCATCCACGTGGAGGCACAGAGAGGCTAAGACATTTACTTAAGGGCACACAGCTGCTGAGAGTCTCCTGTCTGCAGCTTTCTCATGTACTGCTTCTGCCCCATCCTGTGGGAATTGCGGGTGGGAGCTAATCTCACAGTCAGCAGTTCGAACTACCAGCTGTTCCGCGGGAGAAAGATGAGGCTTTCTGCTCCTGTAAAGATTTACAGCCTCGGAAACCCTATACAGGGTCGCTATGGGTCAGAACTTAACAACAGCCTTCAGTTTTTCCATCTTGGTTGCTGGGCTCTCCTCAACCTCTCTGGCCCTGGAGTTGTGGTGGAAAGGGGGTTGAATTGTGGCCACAGGAGGGGAACGTGTTTGTGAGGTCAGGTGGTCTGATCACTAAGGAGCTTGTTGGCTGCATGTGCGGTGACCCTTATTCCCAGGGTACTGGTGAGCCATGGAGGGCTTTAGGCAGAGAGGGCTGCAGACGTCCTGCAGAGCCCAGCCCTATCCTCCTGAGGCCTCAGCTGGGGTCCCTGTCTTCTCCACCCTTGGGAGTGAGGTTTTCCCACCCTTCCATGTGTGCATCTTGGGGACTCCAAGGGACACCAGCGTGGAGGGGGGCGTCTTACTTACAGACGTTCAAACAAGGCGCAGATTTCTGCTGACTCAGATCCTTATGGGAGCTGGGGCTGACCCAGGACTCTCAGTAATTGCAGGGGTGACCCGTCAGTTAGTGGGAGACATCTTACTGCTTGTCCGTGCAAGGAAAGTGCAGGTGTGTGTGTTGGGATGATGAATAACAGCGTTGCCTGTCTTTTGAGATGAATGAATGAATGAGTCTACCAGACTGTCAGCTCTGTGTGGACATTTCCCACTTACCCGCAGAGGGGACAAGGCAGGGTTGTATCTCTGTCTAGAGAAGGCAGTGGCCAGTGGCCAGGGGCAGCATCTTGGACAAGATGGAGACTAGAGGTCTCAGATAAGAGCTGAAGGGCTGGGACAGGTCTGAGACCTGGGACTGGGAGGCTGTGGGAAGGAAAGGGCTTCACAGAGTTATCAGCATTTCTGCCTCCCTGGTTCAGGCACAGGCCAGCAGGTAGGGCACCATTCAGCTGGTTGCCATGGGCACCACTAGCTGGGTTAGCCTTTCATCTCACTGACAAATGCCTGCCTAGTCCACTCCACCTCCATTTCCTGAAGGCTGGGCCTGGAGGGATGCTAATGGGTCCATGTCTGGCCCTGCAGGGACCCCAGTTGCTGAATTCCACTGGCCAGTGAGGGGTGGGCTGATAAGTGGTGTGGGACACACAGTAACAGACATGCAGGCTTGTCTGTTCAACAGAATGGTACTGCTGCTCGGACCACTGCATGTCGGGAGGCCTGGGTGTTGGGGGCAGGGGAAGGGTTCTGCAGGGAGCCACACACTACCCAGAATCCCCTAGGTAGGGCAGCAAACTGCTGCCTTCAGGGCCAGGTAAGCAATTCCCTATGTGTGTAGGATAATAGGCAGGCTGGTGGCGAGACCCAAGTCTCTGTGGGTGGTGGGATTCGATGTTATAACCCCCATGACAGCCAGCAGGGCTTCGTAGGCATCCACGGAACAGAGAGAAGGGACAGGTCAGTTTGTGCCAGAGCTCCACACAGTGTTCAGTGTGGATGGACGCTGTCCGGCACTCTCGAGAATGTCAGGACACCTTGGCCATCTGGTGCTCAGCATCACCACTGTGATCAGTATCGCATGCAGACCAAGGCGCACAGCCCAGTGCGTTCCTGGCTCTGAGAACACAAGCGTGGATTTCAGTCATCGGTGCCTTTGCTTTCCCAGTTATAAAGTGGAACTGATAATGGTGCTGACCTAGCATTTTATTCAAGGATTAAAGGCAGAAGTAAAATCTGAGAGAATGTTGCTCCCACAGCTGAGCCCTTCCTAGATTAGAGCCTGTTCTGCCATCTTTGGAGGTTCTGATAAGTGTGATGAGTGAGTGGATGGGTGGGTGGGTGGATGGATGATAGATGGATGATGGATGGATGGGTGGGTGGGTGGATAGATGGATGAGTGGGTGGGTGGATGGATGGATGGGTGGGTGGATGGATGGACGGGTGGATGGATAGATGGACGGGTGGATGGGTAGATGGATGGTGGATGGGTGGGTGAATGGGTGGGTGGATGGATGGATGGATGGGTGGGTGGGTGGACGAGTGGACAGATGGCTCCCTGTGCATCCCTTGAGGTGGGAGTACACCCATGATGGCCATTGCCTCTCTGTCTACCCACAGTGTTTGAGGAGCCTGAGGACCCCAGTAACCGCTCCTTCTTCTCAGAGATCATCTCCTCAGTGTCGGATGTCAAGTTCAGCCACAGTGGCCGGTACCTGCTCACACGGGACTACCTCACCGTCAAGGTCTGGGACCTGAACATGGAGGCAAGACCCATTGAGACCTACCAGGTGGGCACTTCAGTTGGCAAACCTCAGGGCGGGAGGGGGTTCTGCCACTGGAAGATCCACAGTGTTCTTGTGCTAAGAATTCCTGGGGAAGGGGCTCCCTCATCTATGAAACGGGGGCCTCCCATTTGCCCATGTTATAGGCCATGGTATGAAGCTGTGTGGCTCGGCTGCTCTGGAGAGCTGTGAGTGGGCCTTTACAAATAGGGGCTGTTTTCCTCCCCTGACAGTGAGTAGAGGAGGGCAGTCAGTGACAAGTGGCTCCATAGTCACCTCAGTGTGCCAGGCTCCTTCTGGGATCCAGCCCATCATCATCTGGGTGTTGGTTTCCCATCTCCATGTGTGATGCCTCATGGTCACAGAATGGCTACTGCACCTCCAGACACCACACCCACATTCCAGGCAGGGAGTAGGAGAAAATGAGAAAAGCCATTGGTTGCACCTTTTATGTGGGTAGCAAGAATGCTCTTGGGATCTTCCCCAGAAGACTTATGACAGCTCGCTTGCGTAGAAATGAATGATCAGTTCTGGCCTCTGGGGTTGAGGGGGACACAGGAGGAGGGGTTTGGACCCCCGCATCCATCCTGGGAGTTGTTGTTAACCATCGAATCGGTTCCAACCCATATGGAGTCGGTACAAACCCATATGGAGTTTCCAAGGAGCAGCTGGTGAGCTTGAACTGCCAACTCTGCAGTGGAAACAACTATGCAGTCTGGTGCATTACCCCACAGCGCCACACCAGGACTCCTGGGAGGTGTGGCGTCAGGTGTTTTCCCTGTCTTGCTGAAGGAGGTTGGTGGATCCCTAGCTGCTATCTCCTCACCTGCCACCAGAGGGCGGGAGAGGAAAGAGTTCGCTGCAGGAATAAGAGGCAGTCACCGGGCACAGGTGCAGATGGGGGTGAATTGGAAAAAACCTGAGCCAGCTCACGCAACCAGGGTTAGAAGGAGACGATGCCACTTTAGAAATAAAACACAGGACGCAGGTTAAGGTTTAAGAGAGACTGCAGGACTCCTGATCTTTAGGATCAAGAGCCCCGAGATAAAGCAGGTCTCAGTATTAGGCTCTGCAGTCCATGAAACCGCCCAGGAACACATACATCAAAAAGACATCGGAGACGGTTTGATTTTTCAGGTCAGTACATTTCCTCAAAAACAGACCCATTAATTAGCTTTTCATTAACCCCAGAGCACTACTCCGAGTCTGAGTAAGCACATGTGAGCGTTGCGTTCTACATCAGTGTGCCGACATATTACACTTGTCATGAGTCACGAGTGGTGTGCCGCTTCCTCATGCCATCGTCCAGACGTGACTCCCTTCCTCATGCCATCGTCCAGACGTGACTCCCTTCCTCGTGACTAGTTCTCAGTGGTCTCCAACATCCAGGACTCCAGAAAATACAAACACAGTGACCCTTGGCCTGGTGTAACTGGGGGACAAGGGACCTGGGAGTTGGGGGTCCAGGGGATCAGGGGATCCAGGGATGGAGTGCAGGAAACCTGGGTGGTGAGGGGCCTGGAAACTTGGGAGATGTGGGCCAGGGAACCAGGGGTGGGGGTTCAGGAAGCCATCTGGGAGATGGGGGACCAAGTTGTGGGGGCAAGAGACCCAGGGGTAAGGCCAGAGGTCATGATGGAGTCCCCTAAGGAGGGAGTGTGAGGAGACCAGAAGGGACCTGAGTGTCCCCCCCCCACCCCCCCAGACTGTAACTGGTGAAGATGAAAACACAAAGCAGGGATTACAGGGGTGTAGGACTGAAAGGGACCTCATGTAGAGATGGAATGGGCAGAAATCCCAGGTACGGGGTGGAGCCTCGGAGCAGAGCCGGCGAATAGGAGGTTCGGTTACCAATCGACCCCCAAGGTCAGCAGTTCGAAACTACCAGCTGTTCTACGAGAGACAGATGAGGCGTTCTGCTCCTGTAAAGATTCACAGCCTCCGAAACCCTGTACAGGGTCGCTGTGAGTCGGAACCGACTCCACGGCATTTAACAATAGCATAGAAAAACACACACACACACACACACACACACACACAAAAAAAAACCTCACAAGGGCGAGTGAACCCAAGCGTGCTTTCCACTTCACATAGAATGTGGCCAGCTCAGCTCCCCAGTGCGGTGCCAGGCTCACCCTCCATGCGGCTCCCTTCTCCAGATGGGACTCTGACCTCACAGCACGTGCAGAGCTAGGAACTGAGCCCAGCTCCGTGTCGCCGGCTGCTGCCTCGAGTCCCGCCCCGTGGGAGGGTCCCTGCTCTGTGTTTGTGTCAATCAAGTGGAGGGGGCGGGGCTTGGCATGATTGCGGGGTCGCCCGGCTCAGACATTTGTGTGCTGTGTGACCTCGCGCCGGGCACTGACCTCTCTGAGAGGCTGGTGCTCACATCACTGTCATGTTGATGGCCCCCTCAGGGCACTTACCCCCCCCACTCCCTGAGGCCGGCTGCCTGCCTGAGGTCACATGACTGGGAGGGGTGGAGCCGCGTCTGCTGTCCCTTTGTCACTGTGACTGCGCCCTCTGTGGACACAGCTCTCCACAGCCCGTGCCTTCTTGTGCGAGGTGGGCTAGGCAGGGTGTGTGGACGCCGTCTCTCACACACCCCCCCTTCCCCGCCCCCCAGGTCCACGACTACCTTCGCAGTAAACTTTGCTCGTTGTATGAGAACGACTGCATTTTCGACAAGTTCGAGTGCGCCTGGAACGGCAGCGACAGGTAGAGCCCGCCCTTGGACCCTGCCTGCCTCGTGCCCGTGCCCCCCGAGAGGGCCAGGGGATGTGCAGGGGGCTCAGACAAGCCCCCTCTTTTGTAATCAGTTCCAGCCTTCAGGGTCTCAAGTTCCCAGCACAGGAAGTGAAGCTCCCAATTCTGTAACTGAACCTGACTGAGCTCCTCCCAGGAGGACCGTGGGAACATTCAGTCCATCTAGGTTCTCTGACCACACAGCCGGCCCTAGGTTATGGGGGGTGGGGCGTGAGGGGTCTTCTGGCCTTCCCAGGGGTGTTCACCATCACCGGCCCCGGACAGCTCTCCTTCAGCTGCCAGGGGCCATATCACAACTCCGGACTCCAGTCTGCGGGGGTCTGCGGGGTCAGCGGGACTGAGGTTCTGAAATGTGAAAGTTCCCTTATTGCAGCTCGGAGCTCTGGCCTCTGAGCTCCAGAGCGGAGCAGAATGGTGCCCAGACTTCCCTGTGGGGCCCGGCTTCCGTGGTCCTGTAAGCGCACCTGCTGACCCTCTGTGACCACTGGACAGGGGACAGGGGGAAGGGAGAAGCCAGGAGAACAGGGCAGACCAGGAGGGTGTACTGCACGGGGTGAGCCCAGAGGCCCGCGATAGCCTCTCCAAGCTCCCCGGATACCCCTGACCCACACCCAGGGTTTGCGGGGGTATGAGACCTAGGAGAGGGAGAGGTGATTCCAATCCCCACAAGGTGTGTGCCCAGGGTTCCCCTCGGTGTAGGTGCACGTCTGGGGACCCTGCCCGCCTTTCCACCATGCGGCCACCAGGGGGCGCGGTGCAGCGGGCCCGCGCTCCCCACCGGTGCCCAGCAGGATGTGCGGAGCTGGGCTGCGCCTCCAGGGGGCTCCCCTGACCGCCCTTCTCCCGCAGCGTCATCATGACGGGGGCCTACAACAACTTCTTCCGCATGTTCGACCGCAACACGAAGCGCGACGTGACGCTGGAGGCCTCGCGGGAGAGCAGCAAGCCCCGCGCCGTGCTCAAGCCGCGGCGGGTGTGCGCGGGCGGCAAGCGACGGCGGGACGACATCAGCGTGGACAGCCTGGACTTCACCAAGAAGATCCTGCACACGGCCTGGCACCCGGCCGAGAACATCATCGCCATCGCCGCCACCAACAACCTGTACATCTTCCAGGACAGGGTCAACTCCGAGATGCAGTAGGTGCCCGGCACAGGTGTCGCCCAAGGTGACCGTCTGTTGGGACGAGCAGGAGAACCACGGTCCACGGCCACAGACCAAGGCTGCGTGCGTGCCGGCGGGGTTTGGGAGCTCAGGTTCCGCGTCTGCGGACTCTGACCACTCCTGGCGCTCCTGGCCTCTCGGTTCATTTTTCCCTCCAGGAGCCTCGGGTCAAGCTGTGGGGACGGAGCATGGCGCCAGCCGCCGGGGTCTGCGGCGTCCATGGTGAGAGTCCACTGTCCAGAGGCGTTGGAGATGAGTTAGCAGATCGAAGGCCCTCGGTTAGGTTCTTCTCCTGTCTCTAAATACCCTAGGTCTACCCCGGTGCCCCAGAGGAGGGGGACGCAGGCCTGCTGGCCTCAGGAACTCAGCCCACGAGTGTCCAGGCCGTGGGGCGGTCCATGCATATGGGTCTCCCTCGCATTCCCGAGTCCCCCGATGACCTTGGGGGTTCTCCATCCTGTCCTCCTACACGCCCATGCTCACTGAGTGCTGGGGCTCAAAGGTGTGTTAGTGGTCACCCCCTTGTCCCCCACGATGAAACATCCAGCACACATCGCTGACTTCCACGAAGGCTACAACCTAGCCTGGAAGGTTCTAGAAGGACCCGGCCTTCCAGCCTGCGAAGATGTGATGACGTTGAGGGTTGGCGGACAACCCAGATAGGGACTGGAAGATGGCCGGATGACCCCTCGCCTCATCCCATGTCCAGAACCATAGCTCCATTTTCAGATGAACTGAACTGCCTCCAAATGAAAATTGCATGTTAGGACCATTTTAGAATACATTTTCTTGAGAACTCACAGTCTCAGGGGACGGTTTTGTTTGGGAACGCCTCCTTGGGGCACAACTCGGTGTCTCCACATGGACTCCCCATTCCCTGCAGACCCACCGACCCGTTCCCCCACCCGTGGACTCGCAGCTACAACGTGGCTTCTTGTCGGATCCAGAAAGCAGGGGCAGCCAGGGGCCCACAGAGTCCAACACAACCCAGGAAGCAGAACCGTGGAGACTCTCAGCGGACAACTGTTACGCGTGTGTATAAGCACAAACGCATGCGCACTCACTTCCGGCCATGTAACCACGGTGCAATGGCCCCATCGGCTTTTCTTAAGCAACTCATCACTCCCAACCCAGACGGCCTGGACAGTATTGTATGTACATACGGACTTTAAGGAAACCTAACAATCAGAGGCTGCAGCGTGTGCGCTTTCTCTTGTAAAGAGGTTCAAGAATGTGGTCAATTGTATAGAAATCTGTTGAAGCCAAAATCCCGCTTTGAGGGCCTTACGCATTACGCGGATAGTTGGCACGACCTTTCATTCCCTTTGCGGTTCACAGACGCGCAGAGGACACGCATTTGCAGTAGAGACTGCTGTAAAATCGTATAGTTAGCATTTACCATCTTCAAAGTCCAAATTGATAGTATGTTTCTTTTAGAAAAGGTTTTAATAGAATTCCTGGTTCTTTACTTCCGTATTAAACTTTGGTTAGCAAACCAAAGAGAAAAGCCAAGGGGAGGGAGGGAGGGAGAGAAGGCAGAAAGAAGGGAAGAGGGAGGGAAGGAAAAGAACTTGTTAGCAGGAACATAGATCTTTGGATCCCTGGAAAAGAAAGACTTCCATAGCAGACTGTGTCCGGCAAAGATGTGCAGGGGCTGGATGGGAGGGCCGGTGTGGTAGTCACAAACTTTGCATCCTTTCTGTGTTTAAACTTGTCTTCTTGACTGTCATGACATTCGCATAGTCATTGTGAAGTTGGTGGGCTTTTTGTTGTAATATTCTCTGATGACAAAGCTCTTGGTGGCATAGGGTTTGTGCAGGTCGAGTAGACGGATCTGAGCATCTGAGATTCTCGCTCATGGTTGCATTCTTTATTTTGGGGGGGTGTGTGTCTCACAAATTATCCAATTGTTGAATAAAATTATAAATATGTTAATACCAGCTTTTTCCAATAAAATAAGAAATGTTACATCTAAAATTAGGCTCAGAATGAATGTGGTTTGTTTTCACTGATGTCTCCCTAAGGGGGTGGCCTGGTCCCACCAGGAACAACATGGCGGGCGGGGGAGCACGGGCCGTCACTTGGGGAGCCAGGTTCCAGTTGAGACTTTGCTGTTTCTGATCCAACGGTCAACCTTTTTCAGTGTTGATTTCATCACTGAGGAAATGGAGCTAATAATAGGACCTAACTCATAAACAGAGTCCTGTTGTGGGCCTATAGGATACCACTGGAGAGCTACCCACAAGGTTGGAGGTTCAAACCCACCAGCTGCTCCTCCGAAGCCCTATACAGGCTCCCTATCAGTTGGAACTGACTTGGCACTTAATAACAACAATCTCATAAACAAGTGCCCTGATGGTACTGAGCACTCAGCTATTACCCAAAGGTTGGCAGTTCAAAACCACCTGTAGGTCTGGGAGCTCTGCTTCTAGCTATAAAGATGTTGTTGTCAGGTGCCATCGAATCAGAACCAACTCATAGCGACCCCATGCACAGCAGAACGAAACAATGTCCAATCCTGGGCCAGCCTCACTACCACTGCCACACTTGATGCCATCAATGATGCCACCTGGCTGATCCATCTCGTTAGGGGTCTTCCTTTCTTTCTCTGACCCTCCACCTTACCAAGCATGATACCCTCTGGGGCAGTTCTCCATTACACCAGGGGGCGCTGTGAGTGGATGATATATAAGAGTATATACGAGTATATAGTGACACAGTAGATGGCAGCCTAGGAAACCCTATGGGGCAGTTCTCCTCCATTACTCCAGAGGGCGCTGTGAGTGGATGATCTATAAGAGTATATATGAGTATACAGTGACACAATAGATGAGAGCCTAGGAAACCCTGTGGGCAGTTCTCCTCTGTTACACCAGGGGGCGCTGTGAGTGGATGATCTATAAGAGTATATATGAGTATATAGTGACACAATAGATGACAGCCTAGGAAACGCTGTGGGGCAGTTCTCCTCTGTTACAC
>NW_006408990.1:837454-848552 GCF_000296735.1 Chrysochloris asiatica | reverse complement strand
GGAACTGACTCCACAGCACATAACAACAACAACAACAATGAGTATATAGTGATACACTAGATGACAGCCTGGGAAACCGTCTGGGGCAGGTCTCCTCTGTGACACCGATGGAATCAACTCAACAACTGCAAAGCGCCTGCGTGGTGGTGGTAGGTGCCGTTGAGACCATGTACAACCGAAGGAAACCCAGCCCGGTCCTGTACCGCCCTCACAATGAGCCCTTTGCAGCAGCCACTGTCAGCCTGATGGCCCAACCGATGACTTAGGGCATAAAATTATTCATAAGAGAAAGTCCTCAGGCCCAGAGCTGAGGATGCTGGATTCTAACATGGAACATTCCAGAAGAGATCAGTCTGGAAGAACTGCACTCCCTCCCCTGTGCTAGAGATGAAAACTTACAGCAGCAGTCGGAACTTTTGTCAGATAAAAGAGCAAATTGAACAAGCTTTTTTAGTTCTCATGGATCAAAATACAGGTCCTTGGAGATGGGATGTGTAGATGTGAGCGTTTACAAACCCTGTTTTAACGCCGCACTCTGAGTTCTCTGCAGGAACCTGTGGGCAGCTAACATATACACGGCCAGGTTCCTCCTTGGGGCACGGCCTAATAACTCACCACGGAGCCCTGGTGTGGCGCTCTGGGTTAATGCACCAGACTGCAAAGTCGTTTGAACTGCAAGGTCGGTGGTTCTAACTCACCATCTTCTCCTCGGAAACCCTATCCAGGGTGGCTATGGGTCGGAATCGACTTGACACTTGAGGGTACTTAACAACTCTTCCTTAGAGTTTGCTTGTTGGCAGTGTCGCACCTGAGCACAAACCTGTTTTCAGGTAGTAGATCCATCTTCTGGGGTTCTTCTTCACTTCCTGTTAGTCTGTACTTTACCAAATGTGATGTCCTTCTCCAGGAACTTGTCTCTCCAAAGTACGATAGACAAAGTCTCGCCATCTTGGCTTTCAAGGAGCATTCTGGTTGTACTTCTTCCAAAACAGATCTGTTTACTCTTCAGACAGCCCACGTCACTTTCAACATTCTTCGCCAACACCATAACGCAAATGCATTGATTCTTCTCCAGTCTTCTTTATTCCGGGTCCAACATACACATACACATGCGGTGATTGGAAATTCCCTGGCTTGGGTCAGGTGTCCCCTAGTCCTGTAAGTAACATCTTTGCTGTAAGGTTGCCCAATGCAATATGGTGTTTGTTTTCGTGACTGCTGCTTCCATGAGACTTGATTCTGGATCTGAGTAAAATCAAATGAATAACTTCAGTCTTTTCTCTGTTTATCATGATGTGATCTATCTGGTAGTGTCGTGGTTACGAATCAGGCTGTGAACCTCAGGGTCAGCAGTTCGAAACTACCAGCTGTTCCGCGGGAGAAAGATGAGGCTTTTTGCTCCTGTAAAGATTTACAGCCTCGGAAACCCTGTGCAGGGTCGCTATGAGTCAGAACCGACTCCACGGCACATAACAACAACAATCTATCAGTCCAGTTGTGAGGATTTCTGTTTTCTTTACACTGAGGTGTGATCCATACTGAAGGCTGTGGTTTTTCATCTTCATCAGCAAGTGCCTCGTGTCCTCTTAGCTTCCAGCAAGCAAGGCTGTGCCATCTGCTAACGAGTCTTCCTCCAATCCTGATGCTGTGTTCTTTGTATATATAGTGCAGCTTCTCGGATTATTTGCTCAGCAGCCCAGAAACACACAAGTGATCACAACAGAACAAACTGACCCATGGGTGGTGGGAACGAATGCATTTTGGGAGGGATGATTAAGTTAGATAATGCCATAAGGCTCAGTGCCTGGCACCTAAGCAGCCCATCAATCACCACTGGATTTCTTCAAGCAGGTGTAGGTAGCTGTCCACCCTGAGAAAATGGTTCCAGTGAGGAAACTGAGGCTCAAACAGTAGAAGGTCACATAGCCAACAGTGTTGGAACTGGGTTCCGGGCTTGGGCTGGCTGACCCCCCTAGCATATGTGGCCTCAGTGTTCCCAGGAACACTGAGGGGGTCATTGACAAAGCGCACAGGGGTGTGGGCTAGCTCAGACTCAGGCCCATCCCCCTGCTGTGGTGGCTGAGATAACCCCCCACACTTGTGTCTCCCTGTGCTGCTCCCATGGGCCTGGCATGGCTTTTGTTATCAATCAACACAGAAAGGGGCTATGTGGCCTCGGACAGGTGGCTGACCTCTCTGGACCAAGAGAACAGAAATGTGTTCTTGAACCTGCCAGGACACCGTGCCAGGGACCCTCCACTGACCGTCCCATGGAGGCTGCATGTTCCCTGTGGCAGGTGTGGATGCGGAGAACGCCCAGGTTCATAGAGGTAGCACGTGGGGGTAGCCAGGGTTAGAGCATCAGACTCAGAGTCCGTGGATGGCATCACAACCTCGTCCCTCCACACCCAGCGCCACCTGACTGAGCCTCGGAACCTGTGCGTGTGGTACATCACCTGCAGAGGGCCATGAAAGAGGTGACAGAGAAGGGGTCAGGGAGACACGTCCGGCAGAGGGACTGGGCACTGGATGGCCCAGACACAACTCTCCCCTGGAGCCTCCAGAAGGAATTCCAGGATAAATAGCAGCTCCCGGAAACTGTCCCCCGAGACTAATGTATCATGTGTCGGGGGACTGCCCAAAGTTGGGGTTCAGGAAGGGGAAGCTTTTAAAAGCTCATATCCAGTAGTGGACACAACCAGAGGAGGAGGAAGCCAGGAGGGAGATGCGATGAGGTAGGGGTGCCCTGCTGCCCCCCGCCTCACATTGCCTCGAGCTCTGTGACATCTTCTTTGTTAACTTAGTAGGAGCTTGGTGGCACAAGGGTTAAGCACTCTGTGCTGACCGAAAGCTCGGCAGTTTGGACCCACGAGCCGCCCTGCAGGAAGATGTGGCAGCCAGCCGTCTGCCTGCGGTCTTGGACCCTATGGGGTCCTTCTACCTGCACTAGAGGTTCGCGCTGAGTTGGAACCGACTCCAGGGCAGTGGGTTTGGTTTGTATTTTTGTTATCGATTTTTAGAGAAAAGTGTCAAATTTCTCGATATGCTAGAGGGTATTTCTCCGATGTTGTCAAGTTGAGTGAGGTCCCTAGTTTACTGGCCGTTTTTATCATGAACCAGCAGGCCTGGGACGAATCCCAACTCCATCCAGACTGAACTGTGAGCGTGGACGGCACGCTAACGTCCGGGACTGATTCCATCCCATCACTGGTTTTCCGTTGCTGCTGCACAGAGCCCTGGTGCTCAGCTGCTAGCCACGACGTCGCTGGTTTGAACCCAGCAGCAGGTCTATAGAAGAGGCTGGACGATCTGCGCTGGCAGGAATCCCAACCTTGGAGAGACTACGGGGCAGTTCTACTGTCCCACGGGGTCACTAGGAGTCCCAGCTGACTGAAGACACACACACTGCTGCACAACACAGTCCCTAACAAAGCAGAATGTCACAGGCAGCCACGAGAGCCCCTCGGGTGGGAGACCACAGGTCGCTCCTTGCGAATCTCGGGCATTCTTACAGGAGGACCAAGTGCACATGGGACTAGGAACCCCTCACAAGAGGAGCCATTGCCCCCAACTGTTCTGACCCTACAATCTGTCCCACATCCAGGAGCAAAGGACATTTCCGACTGTCCATTGCTTGTGGGGGTGCCCCCAGGCCAGGCCCCAGCTCAGGACCCTCTTGTCAATCTCACTGGGCACCCAGCTGCTTGCAAGACAAAGGCCAAATCCTGCAGGTCCCTCCCACCCGGCCGCCTGGGGGTGGTCTTCATGTCCAGTGCTTCTCAAGGCCTCGGTGAGTCTCCAATATTGGGAAAATCCGCCTCCTCGGGAGAGTTTCCCAGTACTGCTGGAGTTAGATGCTGTCCCCAACCCCTCCCTGGTGGCAGGCTGCCCTTCCTGCCTTAGCTCAGCAGACCTTACATCAGGGAGGAACTCCTGTCTCTGGGCTGGGCTGTTCTGACTCAGACCCTCTGAAGCGGAGCCCTGCAGGTGTGTTTGGGGTAGGAAGTCAGGGTCTGCTGAGCCCCTCTGGATGGCAGTCTGGGGTTAGCCAGGATGGGGGCAGCCGGGCAGTACAGAGCTCTGGATGGGGACTGTATGAGGAACCGGTGAATGAGTGTCTGAGGCTTAACTGGTTGTGTTTCCGTGAGTGTTTATTAGGGACACAGGCAGCCTCCAGAGTCCTGGTGTGACGCTGCAGGAAAATGCACGGAACCGTAAGGTTGAACAGCAAGGTTGGCAGTTCAAACCCACCAGGTGCTCCTCCAAAACCCTTGACAGGGTTGGTATGAGTCAGAACTGACATGACGGCACTTAACAACAAGCAGGATGGGGTTCTGCTATGGTCCCACCTTACAGATGGGGAGACTGAGGTCTGGGAGGACAGCACACAGCTGTGGAGGACCCAGGGTTCCTGGGCAGGCCTGGATCCCAGGGTGCTGCCTGGGACAGCAGACCTTAGCCCCCTGCTCGGCACTCCTAGTCCAAGTCCTTTTACCTCCCCATGCGGGTACACCAGCGGTGTCAGCTCAGAGGGGCTCCATGCCTGCCCTGGAGGATTGGGGCAGGGACAGAGCTGAGGGTCACAGGAGCTGGCAGGAGGGCAAGGGATGGGTTCACCCCTCCCCATCTCCCTTGGGTGCAGGGATGCCAGCTGCCCCCAGCAAACACGTCTATTCTGCACACTTCCCCAACACGTGGGGCATCAAGACCCTTACAGCTCAGGGCACCAACAGGCGCATACACCCCGAGTTTGCCACCCACATGCAAGAAGGGGGTCCCATGAGGGCTAGCACCTCCCCTCAGCAGAGAAATGAGGGCCTGAGGGGTGCAGACCCACCCCTGGGGCAGCTCTAACACCTCCAGGGCCGTGATTTTATGAGATGTTAACTTTTCATGATCAGACACCAGCTGTGGCTACAGAGTAACCACTGAAGCCTGGTTGTACCCTAGGCCCTGTGCCCCCGCTCCCTGTAACTGTGAGGATGCCCACCCGGCCCTGTCCCCCCTGCTCCCTGGTTCCCAGTAACTGTGAGGGTGTGGACAGTGAGGGCACCCACCTGGCCCTGTCCCCCAACTCCCTGGTTCCCAGTAACTGTGAGGGTGTGGACAGCGAGGGCACCCATCTGTCCCTGTCCCCCAACTCCCTGGTTCCTAGTAACCGTAAGCCACACCATGTCCACTAGAGCGGCTGGCACTGAGGAGAAGTACTAGAATGGGCTCTCATCGTTGAGTCACACACACGGGTGTAGCCCCTGGGACACAGATCAGGTCATGTGATGAGTCTTTGTGTTCCATTCACAGCACGCGCACGCACACACACACACACACATGCCTGTTGAGGGTCCGCAGGCGCCACTAGACGAGGTTTCATTTGGACAAGATAACCAAGACTCAGCTTCACTTCACTTCATTGTGGCCCTGGCTCTGGGGGAACACAAGACCCCCGCCCCCCTCACAGGCCTTCAGGGCCGGTGAGCTGCCTTGGCCTTGGCTGCACTAACGTCCTCCGCGTTCCTAGTGTCACCGATCCCGGGTGCTCAGCAGGGCGCACACGAACGACGTGCCGTCTAGTCTGTGGCCCAGCACACCTGCTCCTGAGGAGTCAGCACAGAGCACTTGGGGTGGGGGGCGTGGGGGACAGGAGTCCAGACTCTGCAGACTGGCCCCCGCGGGAAGGCTGCTGGCGATGCGTGTGCGCAGAGCCGACCTCCACAGCAGGCTATGTGGCGTGCGCTCATACTAACATGCACGGCATGCGCTCACACACACACACACACACACACACACACACACACACACACACGAGCACACGCACCAGGCATGTACCCGTGTGCAAATGGGAATCCGCGCCGGGCCCCAGACAATCCCCGGGGAGTGTCCTCACACAGCTGACAGGAACGGGAAGAAGAAGAAGTTGAAGGCAAACTTGAGGGCGCCGTGCACGGTGCCGCGCCAGTCCTGCTCCAGCTTGACGTGGCGCGGGGCGGGCGAGGGCTGTGCCGGGCAGTTGAGGCAGCTGATGGCCTTGAGCTCGAAGACAGGCCACTTGCTGCCCAGGCGGCCCTCCAGCACGGTGCTGAACTCCACGAGGTTGCCCTGACGCAGGCCCAGGAGCACCGTGCGGAACTCGCTGCTGGCGCGCAGCACGATGTCCTTGGTGACGTCATCCTCGTCGGGGCCGCGCGCGCCCTCGGGGCTGCCGGGCAGCACGCCCACCGTGAGCTCGAACTTGTATCGGTCGAAGCGTTTGATGTGGCACGGGTGCTTGGCCAGGAGCTTGAGGCGGCACAGCTCGTGCTGGGCGGTGGGCGTGCCGTCGGCGCTGCAGGGTGGGTAGGCCTCGCCGTACAGACAGCGCAGCCAGTCTCCCACGGCGAAGGGCAGCATGTTGATGGCGGCTTCGGCGCTGTTGTCGATCTCCGTCACCCGCACGTACTTGAAGCGGCCCGTCCAGGTGACCCGGTGGCCCTCCAGGTGACTGCAGAGAAGCTGCGTCCGCGCCATGTTGGTCTCCCGCCAGGCGCGCGGCCCGCACAGGGCGCTGTACTGCGGCCACGTCAGCGTGGAGTTGTACACCTTCATGCCCTCTGAGCGGTACACGTAGAACCAGCAGAAAAGCACCACGGCCGAGACCCAGACCAGGATGAGCTTGACCACGGAGCTGCGAGTCAGTGATTGCAGCGCGCCTGCAAGGGAGGCGCGGGCCCCGGTGCCCCAGCGCAGCAGCAGCGGGACACCGCAGGCCACCAGGGCCACGGCCACCTTGGTCAGCTCCAGGGACACGAGCCAGCGCACCAGCTGTACCAGGCCCACCAGGGCCAGTCCCACAGCCAACACCGGCAGCGCGAAGAGGAAGAGCAGGTAGCCAATGGAGGCGCGCACGAGGCCCAGGCTGCTGGATTGGAGCAGCAATTCCACCGCGAGCTCGCACCACATGAAGCACACCAGGTAGGGCACCAGGTAGCAGTAGGTGCCCTTGAAGTGCCGGAGCTGTGCCATGCGGAAGCAGCAGTAGAAGAGGTATAGGTACAGCAGGCACGGCAGGCTGACGTGGAGTACCAGCAGGCCGCCCAGAGGCACGCGCACCAGGCTCTGGCCTAGCAGCTTCAGAGGTGGCCAGTCCAAGGGCAGGCTGGGCAGCAGGGACAGCAAACCGGCCGCCACCTCGGTGATCAGGGCCCGGCGGGTGTGCGGCTCGGCCGAGGTGCCTAGGCTGGCGTAGCTGGTGACGGCAAAGAAGATGGCCACAACGGCCAGCTCGGAGCAGGGCACCCAGTCCCTGCTGGCCACGGGGAAGGAGAAGATGACGAAGAAGACGGACAGCAGGAAGTGGACGTAGGGCTCCAGGTGGTTCCAGCTGAAGTTGCCCTCGGCCTCCTCCACGTCCAGGCCGGGCTCGAAGCGCAGGAGCACGTCGGTGAGTGTCCGGAAGCTCTCCCAGGCTTTGCTGTCCTGGAAGACCTTGAGGGTGCAGATGACCATGGAGATGAAGGACAGGTAGAAGACCACCAGAGGGATGCAGAAGGCAAAGAAGTCGATGGTCAGGTTGCTGATGATGAAGAAGAAAAGCAGAGCATTGAGGTGGTGGGTCGGCACGATGGTGGATAGCCAGTGCATGCCCGCCTTAGAGGCCACCTCAATGAGATGCTCCTTGATCTCCATGATGGCATGCAGGGGATACTTGACCACCTGTGGGGGGGGGGGAGACTGAGTCAGGAAAGGACTCCACACACCGCCGGTCCCCCCCAACCACCAGCATGGCTCCCACCATGGGCCTCTGTTCACAAGGTGGGCAGCAGAGAGACCTGTATAAACCATCCCGTTAAATACACCAAGGAAGACCTGAATGAATGAAATGACAATACAAGACCTAGGTATCTGCTGTCCACAACAAGCCCACTCCAGGGAGGGGACAGAGAACGCTACACCGTGCTAGCCCAGCTGAAAGAAAGCGGGAGTAGCTACACCGACTTCACACAACAGACTGGAGAGCGAGGGAATGACCAGGTATCAAAAGGGGCTTCAAAAGGGCCAGTTCTCCAAGAAGACATGCCTGATAGCTGAGCGTCAAAGCATGGGAGATCAACCCTGACAGGACTGACGGAAACGGAAATCTAGTAGCTCCAGCAGAACCTCCGCGTTGAACGGACGGCCCATCCATCAACAGATGCAATGGACGCAGGTCATTCCACCCACAACAGCACGGTACACGTTCTTCCCACGCTCACGTGGAACAGTCACCGAGGTCGGCCAGGCTCTTGACCATACAACTCACCGTAATCAACTGAAGAGACTACAAATCGGGGCGAGTACAAGGGACTTCAAAAAGTTCAAGGGAGGGTAGAATGAAATGAGGAACTTCCGGAAGCCCCTTCGTATGTTTCAGATAGCAGTGAAATTAAACTAGAAATCAACACCAGAAAGAGAGTGGAAGTTTTGCAAATATTTGGAGATTAAACAACACACTTATAAATAACACATGAGTTTAAAACAAATCAAGGGAAATTTAAAAATATTTTCAGCAAAGTGAAACTGTAACTGATCAGAATTTGCGGAATAAAGTGTCTGGCGGTAAATGCTTAGCTCCGGGCGCATATATTAGAAGAGGAGAGAGAGGTCTCAAACCAATCACAGAATTTGCGGAATAAAGTGTCTGGCGGTAAATGCTTAGCTCCGGGCGCATATATTAGAAGAGGAGAGGGAGGTCTCAAACCAATCACAGAATTTGCGGAATAAAGTGTCTGGCGGTAAATGCTTAGCTCTGGGCGCATATATTAGAAGAGGAGAGGGAGGTCTCAAACCAATCACAGAATTTTCCACCTTAGGAAACTTGAAAACCAAAAAGGAATTAACTCCAATGTAAGCAGAAGAAAATGAATACTAAAAATCAGAGCAGAAATCAATGAAACAAAAAATAGGATATACACAGGATCAATGAAACCAAAGCTGGTTCTTTGAAAAGATCGGAAAACTTGGTAAGCCACTAGCTGGGCCAATCAAGAAAAAGGAAGATGATTTAAACCATAGTATTAGAAATGACAGATGGGTCATCGCAATGGATTTCACGGCCCCTCAGAGGGACAAGAGAGAATAATCATGAACAACCTTCTGTCCACGAGCTTGAGAACTCAGACGAAATGGACCAATGCTTTGAGAAACTCAGACCAAGAAAATGCACAAAAAGAAATGATCATCTGATTAGGCTTATCTCTAGAAACGGAATCAACAGTGAGTAACCATCTCAAATAGAAAGCATCAGGCCCACATGGCTTCACAGAGGAATTCTACCAAGCATCTAAAGACGAATTCACAGCAATCCTTCTCAAACTCTTGTCAAACACAGAAGAGAAGGGCGCACTTGGCGACTCATTCTATGAGCTCAGCATTGGCCTAGCTCCAAAGGCAAAGCCATGACTAAGAAGAAAAACTCCAGACCAGCATCTCTCAAGAACACAGATGCAAAATTCCTCATCAAGTGACTAGCCGATTAAATCCAACCTGGTGTGAAGTCTGCACACAGACAAGTGGGATTTACCAGTGACGTGCAAGGCTAGGTCAACACTCATAAGCCAGACCAGGAAGCGTATTCCATTTATCAACAGACCAGAGAGGGAAAATCACGGTCCTATCAACAGATGCAAAAATGCCAATGCTCATTCAAGACCGAAACAGACAGACAGACAGACAAGCAAAGAAAAACCTTTAGCCAACTAGGGAAGGAGGAAACCTCTGTCAACTTGACGAGCATCTACAAACACTCCAAACATCATACTTGATGGTGGGAACAACATAGTGCCCCTGCGGACTGGAACAAGCCAACGATGGCCTGCTCACCACTACTGGACGTCAGAGTTAGACAAGAGAAGAAACAATTGGGAAGGAAGGAATGAAACTGTCTTTCTTCACAAATAATGACTGTCAATGTAGAAAATCCTAAAGAACTGGCCAAAAACCCTACAAACAAACACCCCCCAAAAAATCTCCTGAAACAAATAAGAAGTTACAGTAAGTTTGCAGGATGTAAGATTAACACACACAAGTAATGAACAATTGAAATTTGAAAAAAACAAAAATACAATACCATTTACCTCTGCATCAAAAATAATGAAATACTTAGGTATTGACCTAACAAAATATTCCCAAGCTACACTCGAAGCGAGTCCTTAATGGTGCAAAGAGTTCAGCACCCAACTATCAGCCCAAAGACGGGCAGCTCAAATCCACACAGGAGTGCCTTGGGAATCAGAACTGGAGATCTGCTTTCAGAAGTTCAGTTCTATGCGGCAGGCAGCACACAGCGTTGTCATGAGTTGGAACTGAGCGAACATCAACTAGTGGTTTTGTTTTAATATGAAGGAAACCGTGAGATTCTGCTGAAAGAAATCAATGAAGATCTCATGCACGTTCAAAGGTACGTACTCCCATGAACATGGGTACCACCAGTTTACTTTGCTAGTTGAGTGTGGCTCTCAGCAGTCCTGTAAGACACAACAGGCCTGCTCCGTAGGGTTTCTGCAAATCTTTATGGAAGCAGACAGCCCCAGCTTTCTCTCGCGGCTGGTGGATTTGAACTGCTGACCTTGTGGTTTGCAACCCAAGGCCTAACCCATTACACTACCGGGGTTCCTTATGTTCATGGATAGAAAGAATGAGTATTCAGGAACACTTTAATTGTGCTCATGAGGAACCTGTACACAGACCATGAGACAGTTGTTCAAAGAAGGCTCATTTCACAAACAACTCAAAATGGTCACCACTCACCTGTCAGCCTGTCATACTGTGGTGACTTGTGTATTGCTGTGATGTGGGAAGCTATGCCACTAGGAATTTAAATACCAGCAGGGCTGTCCATAGAGGACAGATTTCAGCATAGCTGTCAGACTAAGACAGACTAGGAGGAAGGAGAGGCAGACCACTTCTGTATGGTCAGCCACTGAAACCCTTATAAATATCAGTGGAATGTTAATGTTTGTCATTGCTGTTAGATGTCATGTAGTTGTACTGACTCATAGCAACCTGATGCACAATAGAACAAAACACTGCCCGGTCCTGGGCCAAGCTCACAATGTCATATAGTCAATACCGACTCATAGCAACC
>NW_006408990.1:833289-836909 GCF_000296735.1 Chrysochloris asiatica | reverse complement strand
TGCTGCTTCCATCCATGAGTGTTGATGGTGGATCCAAGGAAAATTAAGTTTTGACAACTTCAATCTTTTCTCCATTTATCATGATGTTATTTGTTAGTCCAGAGTTGAGGATTTTTGTTTTCTTTACAATGAGATGCAACCCATACCGAAGGCTGTGGTCTTTGATCTTCATCAGTAAGTATTGTAAGTCCTCTTTGCTATCAGCAAGCAAGGCTGTATCATCTGCATATCACAAGTTGTTAACGAGTCTTCTTCAAATTCTGATGCCACGTCCTTCTTCATAAAATTCACCTTCTGGAATTATTTGCTCAGCATCCAGACTGAGAAAGTATGGTGAAAGAATCCAGCCCCGGCACACACATTCCTAATTTTAAATGAGTCAGTGTTCCCTTGTCCTGTTTCAACAACTGTCTCGTGGTCTATGTACAGGTTCCTCATGAGCACAATTAAGTGTTCTTGAATACTCATTCTCTACCATGTTGACCAGAGCTTGTCATGAGCCACACATTTGAAAGCCTTTGAATAGTCAATAAAGCACAGGTAAACATCTTTCTGGGATTCACTGCTTTCAGCCAAGATCCATGTGACGTCAGCCATGATAGTCCTGGTTCCAGGTCCCTGTCTGAACCTGGTCAGATCTTCTGGCAGCATCCTTGACTGTCAATATACTGTTTCAGCCATTTGTGGATTATCGTTAGCAAAAGTTTACATGTATGATCAATGACACTGTCCAATGATTTCGGCATTCCATTGGGTAACCTCTTTGGAATGAGCACAAATACAGGTCTCTTCTAATCAGCTGGCCTGGTAGCTGTCTTCCAATTTTCTTGTAGAAGAATGAGTGCCTCCAATGTTGCGTTAGTTTGTGGAAAGATTTCCATTTGTATTCCATCAATTTCATTTGGTGTCTTCCAACAATTTATGTTGTTAAAAAAAGATATTTGCAGTGAAGAAATCATTGGTCTTACAGAATTCTATCATGTGATCCCCAGCATGGTTTCTATCACCAAGGCCATAGTTTCAAACCACTGATCCTTCCTCTGTTTCCAACCTTTGCCAGTAATTATCAATACATCTTGATTGCATGTCTGATCAATTTTAGACTGAAGAAGATGGTAGAATCTGTCAATTTCATCCTCACTGGCTTCAGTGGTTGGTGTGTAAATTTGAATTAAACTGGTATTAACTGGGCTTCCCTGTAGGTGTACGGACATTATCCTATCACAGTGGACAGATCTTGATATGCTCTTTTTGATGATGAATGGGATGCTATTTCTCTTCAGATTGTCATTCCCAACATGGTAAACCATATGATTCTCTGATTCAAAATTGCTCAATATCAGCCCAGGTCGGCGGTTCATATGTCCCAGCTGCTCCTCAGAAACCCTACAGTGGGTCACTATGAGTCAGAACTGACTCGACGGCACCTAACAACAACAATGCATACAATATCAATCTTTTTGTGTTCCGTTTCATGTTTCACAGCTTCCAATTTTTGTAGATCCATACTTTGTACATTCCACGTTCTGATTATTCATGGATGTTTGCAGCTGTGCAGAATGTTTCTCTTTGTTTTGAATTGTGCCCCATCAGCAGATGATGGCCCCGAGACCTTTCCTCCATCCATGTCATTAAGGTTGACGACTTCTCGAGAGCAACTCTTCCCAGTTGAATTTTGAGTTTGTAACAGCACTGCATCTAATCCACCACTCGTGTTTCAGTTTCTTGACCTGGGATTCTGGAAGCTGTGCTGTGGATCTTTAAGTACCAGCAGGGTCACCCATCGTGGACAGGTTTCAGCTCAGCTTCCACACTAAGACTATGAAGGACGGACAGTCTACTTATAAATGGGTAGCCACTGAAAACCTTATGACTAGCGGTGGAACACTCTCAGATCGCTCCAGGATATTGAATACTGAAACATAATGAAAGGCACACTGTCCGATATAGAGCCGGAAGATGAGCCCTTCAGCTGGGAAGGGACTCTAAATACAACTGGGGAACAGCTTCCTCCTCAAGTAGAGTTAGCCGTGACGGCGCAAATGGAGTCAAGCTTTAGGGACCTTAACTTGCTGATGGGGCACAACTAAAAATGAAGAGAAACAGCTGTAAACATCCATTCATATTTACAACAAGGAAAGTACATGGTGTGAATCTAGGGAAGCTGGAAGTTGTCAAAATGAAACGGAACACACAGACATCGATATCCTCGGCATCAGTGAGCTCACAAGGACTGGTATTGGCCATTTTCAATCTGTGCAAAATACTGAATGATGCTGGAAACATCAAAAGAAGGACCACACAGTTAAAGAATTGGCTGATGTTCAACACTTTGATAGGTACCATATAATCCAGAACCCATGGTTCTGAGGGAAGACGTCCGGGCAGCACTGATGGCATTGGCAAAAACCAAGGCTCCAGGAATTAACTGAATACAAACTGAAGAAATCTGGAAGCTGGCTACCTGGTCAACAGATTAGAAGAGATTCAGACTTCCGCCCACAGAAAAGGTGACCCAAGGGACTCTGGAAAGCATCACGCAATGTCATTAATATCACACCCAAGTACCGTTCTGCGGAAGCTAATTTAAAACTGGCTTCAGCAGTCCATTGACAGAGAATTGCCGGATTCAGAAGATGTGGAATGAGGTATACCACTGCCGATGTCCGATGGATCTTGGCTAAAAGCAGAGAATACCAGAAAGATGTTTACTTGTGCTTTATTGACTAGACAAAGGCTTTTTGACTGTGTGGGTCATAACACACTATGGATAGCACTGTGAAGAATGGGCATTCCAGAGCACGTAACTGCTCACGAGGAAGCTGCAAATCAATCCATAGGCTGAGCAAATCATCAGAGAAGCGAGATGGAATGAAGAAGAATGTGGCATCAGAATCGGAGACTGGCTCATTAACAACCTGTAATATGCGGACGACAACATTTTGCTTGGTGAAAGCAACGAGGAATTGACATACTGATGGATCAAAGAGCACAGCCTTCACTATGGATTACACCTAAATGTAAAGAAAATAAAAATTCTCACAACTGGACCAATAAATCACATCATGATAAAGATAGAAAAGGCTGAAGCTGTCAAACACTATTTTGCTCGGATTCACAGTTACTGGTCATGGAAGCAGCAGTCAGGAAATCAAAGCATGTACTGCATTAGGCCTATCTGCTGCTGAAGAGCAAAGAGGGCAGTTTGAGGACCAAGGCGCACCTAACCCCACCTCATCTGCATGGGAAAGTTGGACAGTGAATAAGAAATATGGTGGTGGCAGCTGGGTGTCAATGAGTCCATGATGACTCATAGTGGCCCTGTATGGTGTTTCTGAGGCTGTAAAACATTACAGGAAGAAAAAGCCTCATCTTCTCCCGAGGAGCAGCTGGTGGATTCCAACTGCTAAACTTGTGGTTAGCAAGTCACTCGCAACCCACTACACCAGGTGATACATTGTGTTAGGGGAGAACATAGAAAGTACCAAAAGAACAAACAAGTCTGCCTTGGTAGGAGTACAGCCAGAATGCTCCTGAGAAGCGAGGCTCTATCTAGATTGTTCTGTAATTAATCTACTCAGTCTATCCCCAATGAACTGTAATATAATCTACTCAGTCTA
>NW_006408990.1:821083-831694 GCF_000296735.1 Chrysochloris asiatica | reverse complement strand
TCCACTGGTCAGTCTATGCCTACTGTACTATATCATTTCCTACTCCACCCTGGTCAGTCTATGCCTACTGTCCTGTAGTATTTCCTACTCCACTTTGGTCAGTCTATGCCTACTGTCCTGTAGTATTTCCTACTCCACCCTGGTCAGTTTATGCCTACTGTCCTGTAGTATTTCCTACTCCACTCTGCCCTGTAAGGACCAGGTACTAAGGTGGGCTCTCTCCAGGGCACCCATAGGACAGGGTCCTGACCTTCAGACGCAGCGGCAGGTCCTCGGGGCTCTTCCCGGCTAGTTCCTCATCCTCATCCTCGTCCTCACCCGGCAGGCACATGTCACTGGGGATGATACCCCTGGCATATTTCTTGGTGATCTCCACAAAGTCGTCCAGTGTGATGTAGGTTTTGGCTGCGGCACATGAGAAAGAACACGGGTCTACCGGGGCCCTGAGAGCAGGGACACATGGGAGCGTGCTCGGTACATGGTGGGGTAGGTACCCAGGAAGGTAGAGGGGACCAGGTTGCAGGGAGAAGAGGTGGCTGAGAGCCCTCAGGTTGCTACCCCCGTGCCCTCTCCTGCCCTGCTGTCTCTGCAGCTAGTATGATGACCCCTGAGTATGCTGTGGTCCTGGGTTTGCTCATGTGGACAACCCCAAGCCTCCTTATCCCCCATCATGATTTCCTAATTCCTAAGGTTCCCCTGTACCCAGAACCCAGACCACGATGAGTTATCCTAAACGGACCACACCCAAAACCCCGTCTGATGTCCTTGTAGGAACCCAGACCTGGGCACAGGGAGGAATGGACGGGGTTGAAAAGGTGGTGGTGGGGGGGTGCCACAGTAGGTCTGTGGGAGCTGGGAAGGTGGGCAGGGTCCACAACAGGGCTGAAGAGTTGGCAAGATTTGGGGCCCACATCAGGTCTGGGGGGTGTGGGAATTTGGGGGGGTACCACAGTACCTCTGTCGGGATGGGAAAGTAGGAGGGGCTTCAACTGGTTTGAGGGGGGTGGGAAGATGGGGGTCTTCACAGCATGTCTTAGGGGAAGGGCTGGGGGGGTGTTGCAGGCTGATGGGTGGAGTCCAGCAGGCAGGCGAGTCCATACTCACATTCTCTGCTGACCATGCGCTCCAGCATCCGTCTCTGCCTCTGCAGGGACTTGGGGACAGGGCCTGGCTGCGCACTTCCATCTGCAGGGCCAGAGCAGATGAGACCCGGGTGGTTGTCCCCCCACACCCCCTTCCCCCAGCCCTCTGCTTTGCGCAGCCCACTCACCATGCCCGTCGACCTGGCTCACGTTCTCCAAGAGCTCCGACACGGCCACCTGCTTCTCCTTTTTGGGGTTGAGTCTCCAGTACATGGTGCGGGCCAGCCTGCGTACCACCCGCTCCAGCTCGGTCTCTGAGGCTAGCTCCTGCACTTGCTGCTCGTTCTCTGAGGTGATGCCTGGGGTGGTGGGGACGCCTGGCTGTGACACCCAAGCCCTGGCCCACACAGGGCCACCAGGACCCTTTCCTGAGGCCCCCTCAGAGCACACGCCCTCCCACCCGCTCCCCCACAGCATCTGAGCAGTTCTTGATCCCAGCGCTCTGCTCAGACTGTACAGTCGGCCCTGGGGGGTGACCGCTGGCCTCAGCCCACAGCACACTTCACTGGCTCTCGGACTCTGCGCTCGGCTCTGAACCCACAGCCTCCACAACAGAACGGATGCCCAAGGCTGAGGACCAGGGCTTGGATGTACTGACCACGGGACGGGGCACGTGTAGAGGGTATCACGGTGTTCCCGGTGGTCACCGTCTCAGCCGGGCACGCCCACCTTTCCTGTCCGCCAGGCACCGGCACAGAAGCCGGACAGCCTCACGTCGGCCCTGCTTCGCGGCGAGGACCAGCCAGCCCACAGCCGTGCAGTTGTTGAGCTCCTCGTCCGCCTCGCTGCCCAGCCGCAGGTAGTGTCTCCCCACCTGCAGGAAGTGTGCCGTGCTGAGGGCCCGCCATATGGGTCACTGCAGGTCTGCTCCAGTCATGTCTCACCCAGCAGCCTGGGCCGCCCTGCACGCACCAGCCACGCTGCTCTGCGCTAGAGCCCACTCCCTGGGTGGTCACGTGGCCAGAGCCAGACCCTGGCTCTCTCTTGTCCCTGTGACCCATTTTATCTACTGAGGTGCCTGGCTCAGTGGGGCATCTGCAGGGTGGGAGAGGGCGTGGTGCCAAGTGTGAGTATGAGGGGGTGCCAGGTGCTGGCATGAGGGGCATGCCGGGCGCAGGTGTGAGGATTGGGGCACCAGGCATGCGTGGGTATGAGGGGGTGCCAAGCCAATCGGGTATCTTGTCCTGTGTGTCCCCCCCCAGGTGCCGAACACATGGAACACGGGACCTTCACCAGGACTCAGGGACTTGCCCTGTGTGCTGTCCCCCGCATAGGGCCTGCGGCTCCCTCCCACTAGATGAGACCCACATCCAGGGAGGGGGTGCAGCATGACTCCCAGGCCTCCCGCCCCTCACCTCTGTCTGTGCCTTGGGGTCACCGGCCTTGGCTTTCTCCAGGACTTCCTCAAAGGGGAGCGCCATGTCTTCCTTCACAGGCTCTGAAACAGACATCACATGAGACCCCTCATCCCCAAGGCCCGGCTTTTGGGCATGAGGCCCCGTTTGGAAACTGCAGACGTTACGGGGGAACACACGAGGTCACGCTGGCGCAGGGAGGTCATGACCTGAACCACGCCGTGGGAGGGGGAACAGACACACAGACAGAAGGGAGGCAGGTGCTGATGAGGGAGGCAGTGACAGGGATGTCCAAGGTTACGGGGACTGTGCCACGCCGTGGTGGGAGTGGTGGGGACGGGTCGCTCCTGGAAGCCAGGGAGAAAAGAGCAGGCACTCTGGTCTTGGTGTCTGTGAGAGGAACTTCAGGCCCAGGGGAGGGGATGCTTGAGGCTTGAAATGCAAGTCCTGGCCCTGACCTTCAAGGCTTGTTCCTTCCCCCAAGGGGGTCCCTTCCCTGCCAGCACACACACCCTGTCCCTCAACTTCTCCCCCCTGCCCACCGCTGCACCCAGCTGACTCCTGGAGCTCTCCATGGTGCTGTTAGGTGGGCCTGAAGACCCAAGGCTTGTGCTGGCCGCTGGTTCCTCCCAGGTCAGCCATACTGGGCTCCACGGCCGGGAGACGGGCACTTTCTGCCAGCAGTGTCAGGTGGCTCCTGTCCACAGCCTTCATCAAGGCCAGGTTGCCAGGTCCCATGCGGGTAAAAAGTGGGGTTGGCCCAGGGTCCCAGTGTGTGCACAGGGGCACCCATCCGGGCTGGGCTCATTCCCAGATTTAACACCTGGTTCTGCACCCTCGCCTCCACCCTGGGGGCCACAGAGCCACGGCGGGGTGAGAGTGGAAGGGAAGGGTCCTGGGTCAGCCCTACACGCGGCCAAGTCTACCTTAGACCCGCAGCTGAGTCCACTCAGATTCATAAGGAACCTACAGACAGTAAATCACCGTTCGGCCAAGGAGCACTTGGTGGGTTTGAACTGCCGACCTTGTGATTTGGAGTTCAGTGCTTAACCCACAGTGTCACTAAGACTCCTTAAATACACCTGAGAACTGGGTTTTTCAGGACTCAGGAGGCCCCAAAATGGACTAGGGGGGCTCTGTGAGCTGGTGTGGGTACATGTGGGCCACAGCTCTACAGGGTGGGTCCTCAGGTGGCCCTGGACTGGACCAGGTGGACGTCAGGGCAGCCCGACAATCAATACAACAGATACAAGGACTTGGACCAGCGCTCACGGAGCCGACAAGAACCCCCTGCAGAGACCACCCAGGATCCTGCCTCCAAGGAACCTCTACCTGGGGGTCACCTACCCTCACCTGAGCTCTGGGTGTGCCGGGCTGGGCCAGATGCTGCGGGTCCTGTGTTGTGGGCTTGGGGCTCCTCGCTCCTCTCCTGCTCCAGTGAGGCCGTAGCATTGAGCCGGGCTCGGGGTCGGACCTGGGGCTGAGGGTGGGAGATGTTCAGCGGAGGAGGGGTGCCGGGATCCATGATGCCTGCAAGAAAAACACCTGTCAGACACGATGCAGGGCCACCAGAAATGGGTAGGGAGTGCCAACAATTGTGGCCCACCTCACCACAGCCCCCAAATCAGAGAAGGGGCAGAGGGGGGCGGGGGGCTAATCCCATCTCACCATGTCCCCTACAATAGAGCAGGTGCAGAGGAGGGCTGCTGATGCCCGGATCCCACCTCACTAGGGTCCCCCACAGCAGAGCAGGGAAGTGGGGGGGGGGAACGGCTGACCGCAGATTCCACATTACCGTAACTCCCCACAACAGACATGACCATTGAGGTAGCTAAGGTGACCTCACAGCTGTCACGAGCAGACCCTGCCATCTGAGGCCCGTTACACCTGTGACCTGGGTCCTCAGGTGAGGGAGGGTCACCAGGCCTGGGACAGAAGACACTTACTAACCGTGTGTGTGCAAACATGGGGTGGGGGGACAGGTGAGAAAGAGGGAGCCCGCACAACCACTGGGGCCCTAACTTACACCAGGTCTGTCCAAGGCCTCCATCCCAGGCCTGAACTACAGGCCCGAGGCCCAGAACTTCAAGTCACCGAACATCACAATGCAAGGCGCTCGAAACCGAGTGTGCCGCAAGGGACCCAGAGGTGCAGACCCATGACTCGTGATGGAAACCAGCCACTAGGGGTTCCCTCCCAGGGAACCCATTTCAGCCTTGGAGCCTCCAGATTGAAGTTCAACATCAGGGCTTTAAGCCACATAGTCTGTGATCCTTTCGGACGAGAAACCGCTACAAGGTGAGGTGGGAGAGGCTAGTCTTCACTGGAAAGCAGGGACACACCCCAGACCGAAAGGTGCTACCCCATTTCCAGGGCCCACTGAGCACCCTCACACTCACATCAGTTGAGACTAGAAGCGAGGTCCCCTCAGGTACAGTTAAGGGGCAGCGTGGCTTGGGGTCCCCAGGGGCCAGCCCTACACGACCCAAGCTTGGCTCTGTCAAAACAGACAGGGCAGTCCATCTCCAGGGCTGGGTCCCATGGACCATCAGCATCCTACATGCTCACAGGCCTTGGGCAGCCTGGCCCCGAGGAGGAGGGGACCAGCTCCAAGGTGTGTCCCTTCAGCAGAACAAGAGGCCACCCTCCACGTCAGCCCACTGCAGCTCCTCTGAGCCGCCTACTGTGGCATCCTGTAAGGCCCAGAAAGCCCAGCCCTCGCATTCTTTCCTTGTGAGCACCGGGGTATTTTTATCCCATATGTGTTGGAGCCAGCACCCCGCTTAGCAGAAAGCGTTAGGTCCACTGGGACCAGAACAAAAGGACTCCAACGCTGGCTCAGAGCAGCTGCCTCTAACCCCAGAGGGAGCCCCAGGGCTCAGAGTCCCTTTGAGAGGCTGTCCATCACATGTCCCTCCTCAGCACATCTGGAGGACACAGCACCCCAGCCTGGACCTGTGTGTGAAGACCCAGACTGGAGGGCAGAAGGAAATGGCCCCACATGTGAACGCGGCTGTTCCTGGGTGGGCTCACTGACCTCATGTTTCCCCCTGGCTTTCTCTAATGAATGCAGTTTTGCACCATTAAAAAAAACTCCTTAACCTACTACTTTAAGTTATTTTAAAACCCATCTCTGCCACCAGCCCCTAAGTGATGAGATTCTGAGCCAGGGGTATCTGCCAGGCACATGACTACCACTGTAGATAGGGTATACACCTGTGGTTCTAGGTGCCTGCTTTTGCCTGGGAACACTAAGGGCCAATCCAAGAAGGCCCCACTCCATCCATGGTAGCAAATCCAAGGGAAGGATGGGGAGTTGGGTGGGGAATGCGAGCGAGTGCCATCTGGGGCCAGGACCGCCACATGAAAGTCTACCCTACACAGCATGTGTGGACCGATCGGTTCTCACGCAGACCCTGGGGAGCATCCTCAATCCAAGAAAAACATAGGCAGGCCCCAGGGACTCATCTGGGCCTGAGCAGACATGATGACACACAGACCAGGACTGGACAGAGCCCCGAGTCTTCCGAGGAGCTGGTAAGCGCTAAGGGGCTGCGAGTCCTCCAGCAGGGGGCGTCCAGGAGAGCGAGCGAGGTGCCCCGAGGAGGTGCAAGGCGGCGGCGCTGGGGGTGGAAGCGCAGGGAGGGAGAGCAGAGGCTGAGGGAGGCGGGAGGGACAGGGGGAGGAGGCCTGGACCTAGCCGGGTGTCCAGCGGCTCTGGGGTGGGGGCAGAATGTGACAGGTGGGGGGCCGAGGCAGCTGTGAAGGAAGCTGCTCAGGTCTCCTCCAGCCGTGGTTCTTCGCGTGGTCACATTCTGGGCCACGTCTGGTACTGTCCCCCCTAGGCAGGCCAGGTAGTCTGGAGTCCAGCACCAGCCCCCAAGGCCTGTCCAGCCAGGTCTGAGATGAAGACCCTGCACACACCATCCTGAGTCCTGCCCCTGAGCCGCCTTTCCTGGGTCCAGTCCAAGGCCCAATGTTGGGGATGTGGGACCCTCTCTCCAAACTCATGAGGCAGAGGAGAAGTGGCAGGACGGAGCGCAGAGCCAGGCGGGTGAGGGGTGGCCGTCGGCGGGGGCGGAATGCGGAGGTCAGCTCCTTGGAATGTCCCGGGAATGTCCCAACCAACAAACACCCTACGGACCGGGCAGAGGGCGCCGCGCGCGGGCTTACCCCAACCCCTGACCTCGTGGGTCCGCCCGCCCCGCGGAGAAGCGCCGTGACCGGGAAGCTTGGGTCCGACCCGATGGAGACGCCGGGCCTCAGTTTCCCTGCCCGCGCGGAGCACAAGGGGTGCCGGGAAAGCAGCCTAGTGGAGAGTCCCGCACAGGGAAACTGAGGCCGATGCTCCAGGCCCTTCCCCTCCACGCGTACCCACCTGCCCCAAGAGTCCCTGGGCCTCGGACCGCCGCAGAGACGCCAAGGAGACCCGAAATCTGGCCCCAGCGAAGAGGAGCCGCGGAGGCGAGGCCTGGGGGGGACGGGGCGGAGTGGCCGTCCTCCACTCACGGCGCGGCTCCGGGCACGCAGTCCCGCTATGCACGCTCAGCGGCTGCCGCGCCCGCCAATCACTGCGCGCTCCGCCAATACGGTGCGTCTCCCCTGCGCAGTCAGGGCGAGCGCGCCGGGGGCGGGGCCGAAAGTTTCCGAGCGAACTCGGCCCGGCCCCGCCCAGGCCTCGCCCACTGCATACGTTTCTGAGGACACTGCCCCGCCCCTCCCAGGCCCCGCCCCCAGGCCCCGCCCCAGCAAACGTTTCCCCGCGGAGACTTCCCGGCCCTGCCCATTCCCCCACCCACTGCGAACGATCTAGGTAGTCGCTCCAGGCCCCGCCCATTGCGAACGTTCTAGTGCGGACTCTCCAGGTCCCGCCCACTGCGAACGTTCTGATGCGTAAGCTCCAGGCCAGCCGTTAAGAACGTTTCAGAGCAGAGTGGGCCGCGCCCGTGCTCTGTAACGGGCGACCGAGCCTCCCTGCCTGGGTCGTCGGGTAGAAACAGGGTGGAGCGCTTAATGACTGAGTAGAGTACACATTGTTCCAGAGCTGACTTCCAGCCCTGACCACATGACCTCAGGGAATTCAGAAAGAATGATCTGCTCACCTCTATAGCACACTGATTGGAGACTATAGAAAAGTAGAATAAAAAAATCGCTCAACAACAATCACTGTCGGAGGAAAAGAGGAAATGACAATACTACTACTGTTGTTAGGTGCCGCTGAGTCGTTCTGACTCTTAGCAACCCTGTGTACACCCGTCCTGTACCAGCTTCACAATTGTTGCCACCTCGTTGAGCGTCTTCCTCTTTCACTGAGTCTCCATTGTCTCGAGCATAATGCCCTTCTCCAGGCATGAATCCCTCCTGACTACAGGTTCACACAATGAGAGCTGAGTCTTATCATCCTGGCTTCTAAGGAGCGTTCTGATTGGACCTCTAAAAAGACAAATTTGTTTGTTCTTCTGACAGGGTGCATTCAATATTCGTCATCAACAATATTTCAAATGAATTGTCTCTTCCAGTCTTCCTTATTCACTGTCCAATTTTCACATGCATATTGTTGTTGTTAAGTGCCATAGAGTTGGTCTAACCCACAGAGGCACTGTATAGGGTTTCCAAGGAGTGGTTGGTGAGTTTGAACTGCCAGCCTTGTGGTTCAAACTGACCTTGAGGTCCAGCGCATTATCATGCAGCGCCACACCAGGCCAGGCATATTGGGTGACTAAAAATACTAACACTTGGGTCAAGCACACCTTAGTCCTCAGACTGACATCTTGGCTCTTTAACCCTTTAAACCACCAGTGTTCTCTCAGTTTATGGTACTTTGTGTGTGCTGTGATTCTGGAAGCTATACCACAGGTGTTTTAGAGACCAGCAGGAGTACTCAGGGGGTACGGGTTTCAGTGGAGCTTACAGACTAACACAGACTAGGAAGAAGGAGAGATGGATCACTTTGGAATGCTTAGCCACGGGAAACTTTATGAAACGCAGTAACAACACTGTCAGACATCAGACTGGAAGATGAGCCCTTCGAGTTGAAAGGCACTGGAAATAGCACTGGGGAAGAGCTGCTTCCTCTAAGTAGTGATGAGTGTGATGATGCGAATGGAATTAAGATTTGGGACCTTCATTTGCTGATGGGACACAACTCAAAATGAGGAGGAGCAGCTGAAAAGGCTCATTAATAATCAGAACATAGAACGTATTAAGTATGAATCTAGGAAGTTGTCAGAAATGAAATGGAATGTATAAAGAGCCATATCCTAGGCATTAGTGAGCTGAAATGAACTGGTATTGGCCATTCCGACCCATAGCGACCCCGTACAGGGTTTCTGAGGCTGTAAATCTTTACAGGAGCAGAACGCCTCATCTTTCTCCCGCGGAGCGGCTGGTAGTTTCGAACTGCTGGCCTTAAGCTTCGCAGCCCGATTCGTAACCACTCCGCTACCAGAGCTACTATGCCAGGAATGACAAAGTGAAGAGGAATGGCATCACCTTCACTGTCAGAAGTGGAGAAGTGCAGTGTGTACTGAAGGCACTGGCCAGGTAGAACGCTCCGGTACTGATGGACCACAGTGGGAAATCTCTCAACAAACTGATGGGGCACTGGAGGCACTCACTCACCTATGTCAAAAAATTGGGGAGACAGCTTCCTGGCCATCGGATTGACAGAGATCCATAATATTCCAAAGAGAGGTGACCCAATAAAATGCAGAAATCAGCGGACAGTATCATTAATATCAAATGCAAATAAAATTTTGCTAAAGACAGCTTTAAAATACTTGCAACAGTACATTGACAGGGAGCTGCCAGAGGTTCAAGCCGGATTCAGATGAGGACATGGAACCAGGGAGATCATTGCTGATGTCAGATGAATCTTGGCTGAAAGCACAGAATACCAGGAAGATGTTTACTTGTGCTTGATTGACTATGCAAAGGTTTTCAGCTGTGTGGACCATGACAAGGTATGGACCACATTTCGGAGAATGAGTATTCCAGAATACTTAATTGTGCTCAGGAGGAACCTGTACATAGACCAAGATGCAGTCATTCAGACAGAATAAGGGGACACTGAATGGTTTAAAATCAGGAAAGCTGTGGGCCAGGGTTGTATTCTTTCACCATACTTATTCAATCCACATCCTGAGCAAATAACCAGAGAAGTTGAATTATATGAAGAAGAACGTGCATCAGGATTGGAGGAAGACTCACCACTATGCTACCAAAGCTCCTTTGATTAAGTGGAGGAACAATAAAAAAGAGGGCGATCCTCAAGGAGACGGGTTGGCACAGTGGCAGCAACACTGGATCAACCGAAACAGTGATTATGAGGATGGCATAGAACCGGGTGGTGTTTCGTTCTGTTGTATATAGGGTCTCCATGGGTCCGAAGTGATTCAATGGCACCTATTAACAACAACAGAAGAGCTTTGAAACGTTGGCCAGACAGAGATCTGCCTGAGGGCACGGCAGGGGAGAGGTTATCCTGACTGGAGAATTGTGCCCTGAACACTTCTGACCCTGAATGTTAGCTTCCCTTATAAACCCGTAACTGTGCATATGGTGTCTAAGATCTGTGAGGCCACTGAAATGTATTATCGAACCCAGCTGAGTAGGGAGTGCAGTGGGAGGAATGTTTTGATAAGCACTGGACTGCTGATTGCAAGGTCAGTGGTTCAAACCTACCAGGCACTGCTGGAAATCTTATACAGGGATGAGGTTTGAAGGAACCAATATGAATCAGAACCAACTCAAACCAACAAACAAACACCACTAACAAAAGGAAGAATAGTCAATACCATTATTAATGAAATTGATGCATCAACCTCAAAAGCCAGTGATGATGAAACTGATGAATTCGGCCAACTTCTTCAGTCTGAAATTGATAAAACATGAAATCAAGATGCATTGACAATTACTGGTGATTAGAATGCCAAAGCTTGAAACAGAGAAAGGATCAGTAGTTGGAAAATATGGTCTTGGTGATGGAAATGATGTTGGACATTGCATGATGAAATTTTGCAAGACCAACTACTTATTTACTGCAAATAAATTGTTTTAAGCAACATAAAAGGCAACTGTATCCATGGACCATAGCTATTCATTGGACAACAATG
>NW_006408990.1:818923-820203 GCF_000296735.1 Chrysochloris asiatica | reverse complement strand
GGCAACAGTAGTGAGGTTGGCCCAGGATCAGGCAGTGTTTCATTCTGCTGTGCATAGGGTTGCTATGGGTCAGTGCCGACTCGTTGGCACCTAACAACAACAACAATCGTAGATGATTTACAGACTTGTAATGTATTATGTATTTCCAAAAATTAATCATAATTAATTTGAGTTTCCTAAATACAGAATTTATAAAATCTTTTTATGAAATTCAGGTTGGACTAGTAGAAAGGTAGACTAAATGAGAGTTTTAAAAGACTTCTTAAAATTCTATGTAAAAAATAGACTGAATAGGGCTAGGGATAATTTGGAAATACATTAATTTCTCTGGAAGCAAAAGACAAAATTAGATAGCTACTAAAATCATTTCTTTTTTTAACTAGAAAGGATGGAAGTCAAGAACTATCCTTTGTAATTTGACCATGTTTATTGGTTTATTATAGTTTGTTTATGAAACTGATTTGTAAATAAAAGTACAAAATGTTTTTACATTGTATAGAACTCACTTGTTTCATTTTATTCACCTCAAATAAAATGCTTTCTAGAAAAAAAAAATCTGAAAAAAAATACTTTAACTTTTTAAGAGGACAGCTCCAAGAATGACCATTCCAGGTTTGCATTATATCTGATTATATTTGAAATGTCCATGGGCCTGCCACTGCTTTTAGGATTTGCAGTGATAGAAAATTCTTCTGTCTGCTTTTCAGATTTCTAGAATGTTTATATGGTGTTTATGTGCTGTGGAGTCGCTTCTGACTCATAGCGACCCTGTATATGGTTTCCGAGGCTGTAAATCTTTACGGGAGCAGAACGCCTCATCTTTCTCCTGCAGAACTTCTGGTAATTTCGAACTGCTGACCTTGAGATTCGCAGCCCTATTTGTAACGACTACACTTTCAGAGCTCCTTTTATAATGTTTGGAAGGGTAGATGTGCTACATAGAGTTTTAAGAAAATCTTAACTATTTTTAAAATTAAAATGAAAGGTAAGTCCAGGGTCCTAACACTCTTAGATTTAGGGTTTAGAAACTATTAATGGGCTACTTAGGAGTCCTGGTGTGGCGCTGTGGGATAAAGCACTGAGCAACAAGGTCGGCAGTCCAAACTCACCAGCCACTCACTGGAAACACTATACAGGGTCACTATGAGTCGGAACCAACTTGGACTTGACAGCACTTAACAACAACAATGGGCTACTCAAGAAGAAATAAGTATATATATATATTAAAAAAATTGAGGATCAAAGCAAAATGGTTATTTGAAGCAAATTATAGAGTAATA
>NW_006408990.1:778091-791659 GCF_000296735.1 Chrysochloris asiatica | reverse complement strand
TGGTGTTGGAGGAGTATACTGAAAGTGCCGTGGGCTGCCAAAAGAACCAATAGTTCTGTGTTGGAAGAAGTGCAGCCAGAGTGCTCCTTGGAAGCCAAGATGGCCAAACTTCGTCTGTCATACTGGGACATATTGTCAGGAGGGACCAGTTGCTGGAGAAGGATATCATGTTGGTAAGGTGGAGGGTCAGAGAAAAAGAGGAAGACCTCCAACGAGATAGATTGGCCAGGTGGTAGCATCGATTAACTCAAGTGTGGTAACAGTAGTGAGGTTGGCCCAGGATCAGGCAGTGTTTCGTTCTGCTGTGTATAATAAGGTCGCTATGAGTCGGTACCGAATTGATGGCACCTAACAACAACAACAACAATGCATCAACAACAACTGCTAATCCAGGCCAGAAATAGGAGACTGACCCAGCAGGCAGAGAATCGACCCTCTGTCCAGGCAGCATTAAAACTGAAGCAGAACTTGAGTCAGAGTAACATTCAGGCACAGGTAGGCTGATACACAGGGGCCCTATGTGGCAAGGGGAGCAACCAGAGGATGAGGCCTGCCCCAATCCAGAGAGGCGTGCCCAGAGGATGACCTCATGAAAAATGTGCCACAAGAACCCTACTTAGGGGTGGGGTATCACTCCAAGGTCAAAACCTGCTCTGCAGGTCGACAAGCCGTAGCTCCCTGAATGGACTTAAGAAGATGTGCCGCCATTCAAGGTCCTGGAAGTCCTGGGAGAGGCGGCCTAGGATGTGGAGCTATGGGTGTGGCAGAATCGGTGGTACAGCTTAGGGTGTGATAAGTCGAGGAGGAGGAGGCTTTGGAGGTTGAGGTTGTGGACGGGGGACAGGTGTCCTTTCTCACCCTATACTGACCAAGGAACAGCTGGACAACTGTTTGGATGTGTACATGAGGAAAACAAAAAAACAGCTGGTTGCTGAGTTGGATGCCTACATGGAAGACAGACCCTGAAACCAAGAAGTGAAAGCTGCCCACCTCCCATGACATCACCACATCTGTAAATGTCACCACATGATGTCACCACATCTGTAAATGTCACCACATGATGTCACCACATCTGTAAATGTCACCACATGACATCACTACATCTGTAAATGTCCTTGAGATAACCGAGGAGGAGAGACCTGAGAGATGCTGGAAGGACCTGTCACTGTACGCTCTGTACTTACCTGCTTGCATTTAGTGGGTTCCTTTCACTTTGACTTTTTTTTTTTTTTAAGTTTTTTATTGTGGATTGAGTGAAAGTTTACAGGGCAGATCATCAGTTTTACATTCAACAAATCACACACCTTGTTTCATTACAACAATTATGATCCCCCCCAAGTACCATCAGATAACAGTATTTCTCTCTATTCACTTTAGCCCTTCAAAAAAAAAATACCCAAAAAACACTCGGGCATATATAATAATTTACACCACCAAAGAGCACATTCTGCAAACCTGCCTCCTGGCTGCCAGCACACAGTCCCTCTCTTCCAATGAATCTAGAGTACTTAGCTGCTCTTTCTCTCCGTGTCCCCACCTCTGCCTTCATCTCTGATGTCGCTGCTTCTCTGGATAAAGTCCTGCATTCCGATTGTGCTCTTCTCCCTTGATGGTCCTAGGGTCCTTTGTTTCTGGACTGTAAGATTAACTGCTCCCTCATTTTTGTTACAAATTGTCTACCTTTGCAATTGTGACAGTCACAATTAGTCATGATAGCAATTACTCACTATTGAATCATAAGAATCTTAGCCCCATCTCTTTTCACCAGACCCATCTAGATTAAAACTATTCAGTGGGACTCTTCCTTCCCCCACACACTCTTAAACTAAACTCCCCCTTGAAACCTCGTAAGGCAGTCACTTTGTGCCTTTATCGCCCCCTCATTTTAAGTAGCCAATGTCTAAGTTGCCCATCCCTACCTACCTGTGTACAGAGGGGATAGCATTGATACTTGATGTGAAGATTCCTTCCCTCTCTGTTGGTATTTAGAGTTACTACCTCCATGAGTATAGGTCAGGTTCATCATCCTTTTACTTTTTGATACTGTGTTGTATGAAAACCTTTTTCCTTTGACTTTGTTTTATATATTATATATATTTTTTCACCCAGAGTTCTCTTTGAACATGGACATGTTTGGTGACCTTGGGATTAGAACAGCCTTCTCTGTCTCCCCTCGCCTGTCATAAATTCTGACGTTTTAATATTTCCTCTGTTCATCTCCACAGTTCCCTAGGAAGGACCACTGAGGGTATACTTTACTATCAATAGTAGAAACTCTAGACAGACCCCTAATATCTATAGTTCTGAAATACAGTTCTGGTCTGTATCCCCTTTAAAGGAGTTTTAGATTGCCCAGAGATCTGGAGCTCAGAAGAACATTCTGCTGTGTTCACAATCTAGTGCAGCAACTTTGACTTGACTGTGGGACCACGTAAGAGATTCTGGGCAACAGCAGCTCTGATGTGACTAAAGCCACTATCCTGTATGCTGGTACTGTACAGATGACAGTCAGTGTGCATACTTTACCCTCAAATGAGATCAAGTTTTTTTTTAGGTATCATGTCCAAGGTGTGGGGTATTATTGAGTTGCCTTACATCTGCAATGCAGAGAAAGACGCCATTTGATTGGACTTGCCGCAGGAGGAGTAAGGATGGGAGGGTGATGGCAGGCAGCCTGGGGCAGGAGATACTCATGCTGAAGTTCTACTGCTTTTACGTTTATTCCAAGCAAATCTTGGTTTCTTACTTGCTTTGTTTACCTCTGTTATTTCTCTTGAAGGTTTAATTAAGTTCAATTATATTTTGTAAACTATTCCAGTTTCAGTGCAATCTTGTATTCATTATTATAACAAGAAATTGTTCTCTCAAAAAAAAAAGGTATTTGCAATGAAGAAATTGTTGGTCTTACAAAATTCTATCACAAAATCTCTAGCATCGTTCCTGTTACCAAGGCTGTATTTTCCAACCATTAATCCTTCCTCTTTGTTTCCAACCTTTGCATTCCAATCGCCCTTCATTATCAGTACATCTTGACTGTATGTTAGATCAATTTCAGACTGAAGAACCTGGTAGAATTTTTCAATTTCATCATCACTGGCTTTAGTGGTAGGTGTATGTATATTATCCTATCACAGACAGCAAGACAGATTTTGATATGCTTTCTTGTGTGATGAATGAGACACCATTCCTCCTCAGTATGTCATTCCTGGCATAGTAAACCATGTGATTGTCAGATTCAAAATGGCCAATACCAGTCCATTTCAGCTCACTGGTGCCTAGGAATGCCAAGGAGGTATGCATGTGTTAGAATAACCAATCACATGAGCTCAAAAGGGCAACCTGTGCCCAGGGATAAAGTTCAGACAGCTGGAAGGGATAGGAGAGAAGGACAGGGTGGGTTGGGGCGTAGCGGGGTGGGTAATGGTAGACACAGGAAGGAAATGGGCAGAGAGCTGTTACATGGTGGGGGTTGCAAACAATGTTAGGAGTCAAGATGCACCTGCATTACTGAGTGGAATCCAACTTGTCTGTAAAATTTCACTCAGATTATAATACAAAGTGAAACAAAACAAAACAAAACAACTTACTACAGGGAAGCCAACCCCCCAGTGACAAATTTGCCACCAACTTTTATGCAGCACAGCAGGGGGCTTCCAGGAAGCTCAGGGCACAGCCAGGGCCAGTGGCAAAGTTGGAACTGCTACTTGGGTCTTAGGATTCCTGGCCAGTGCTCTGTCCTCCACATCACACCGCCCTTAAAGACACGCTGTCAGAATGGAAAAATACGAGGCTGTCATCTGAAGAGGTCAACTGCTGAATCAGGGTTCCGATGACGTGCTGTACTGAGTGTCCAGGTGCTTTTTACTGGGTCTGTTTAACTGAAGGGAAAGGAAACATGGAGGCTTGCCTTTAGTGGAAACAAACAAGCAAACCAGGAACCAATGTTACTAAGCAACAAAGAGAAGGTAAAATGAAATGAACAGACCTTGAGTTAAATCGTGCTTGCCAATATTTGTCATTTTAAGGGTACAGAAAAATATGTTTGCACAGACTAGATTGGACAGAAAAGGTCACTAATACTAGTGCTGACTGGCCTCTTGGAGCGCCAGCTGAATTGGCAATTGTGGATCCCAAATCCTGAGGATGAATCTGTTGGTTATCACCACCACCTCCACCAGCACCATCATAATCACACCATCAGCAGGTATACCAGTGCTATCACCAATGCATCACCATCCTCACCACCATTACTATCACCACCACCACCATCACCAATGACATCATTACTACCACTAACTCATCACCATCCTCACCACCATCACCACCACCACCACCATCACCAAGGACATCACTACCACCACCACCATCACCAACGACATCATTACCATCACCATCATCACCACCATAACCATGACAACCATCACCACTGTTAAAATCATTACTGCCATCATCATCATCACCATCACCATTACAACATCACCACTACCACCGCCATCACCACCAATGACATCATTACTACCACCAAGTCATCACCATTATCACCACCATTACACCACTATCACCACCACCACCACAACAATGACATCATTACTACCACCAACTCATCACCATCCTCATCACCACCCTCACAACATCACCACCACCACCACCAGTGCCATGATAATCACACCATCACCAACTATATCAGTACTTTCACTAACCCATGACCATCACCACCACCATTACACCACTACCACCGCCACCACCAACGACATCATTACTACCACCAACTCATCACCACCATCACCACCATCACAACATCTCTACCACCACCACCATCACCAACTATATCATTACTATCAGCAACGCATCACCATCACTGCCACCATTACATCACTACCACCACGGCCACCACCAACGACATCATTACTACCACCAACTCATCACCATCCTCATCACCACCTTTACAACATAACTACCACCACCACTGCCATCATCAATGACATCACTACTACCACCATCATCACCACCATTACATCACCACCACCATCACCAATGATATCATTACTACCACCATCATCACCACCTAACCATGACAGCCATCACCACTGTTAAAATCATTACTGCCATCATCATCATCACCAACACCACTACCATCATCACCAGCATCAACACATCACCGTCATCATCACGATTTCAGTCATCAGCACCATCACCATCATCATAATCATCATCATCCCCACCATCATCTCCATCACTGCCATCACCATCATTATCACCACCACGGTCAAGAGCAGCCAAATGCAATGGAAAACCAGTTGAGTGACTATTGCAGACTTACCTCTCTTCCTTATGTCTTGGCTGGTACATCATCTACTGTATCTTACCTCACGTGATTCTTTCAGCTCTTTCTGGCTTAGAGAAACACAGCCCGTTAGTGATGTGTCCTGGGTCACACAGGTCCCATGTGGGAGAAGTTGACCTCTCCCACTCTCCACCACTCAGCGCCCCCTGGTGGACTCTTGTGAGAAACTACGGCATTCTTGTCTTTAAACAGAGGCTTAGAAAAGCGAGACCACTGGGTCAGACTGGGGCTCAGCCAGGCCATAGCCCTGAACCATCTGTCTTGAGCGTGGCCAACTGCAGTCTACAAAGTGCTGTTGTCAGGTACGCCTGCATGCTCTTATAATGGCATGCTGAAGGGTGGGTATTTCACGCAATGCCTTGGTACGTCTCTTCTGAGCCTGTCTGGGTCCTGTCCAGGGCAGCCTTGCGTGACCTGGTGGAATCAGATCTGCGGGTAGGAAACACGATCCCATCGGTCTCCTTGTCTGTTTCCTTTTTCCCTCTGGGCAATGGAAGATCACAGGCCCTGAGTTACAGAAGGGTTTGCAGATGGCAAAGTGTTTCTGCAGACCCGGTCATTTTTATAAAGATATGATCACTAGAGCCTGTGAACAAGCTCTTTGATAGGGAGCCAAGAGCCTCATTGCCAGGAATTTATTGCAAAACCAGACGGCTGTTTGGGAAATATTTATAGAAACCTCAGGCTGCCTGGGGGTGGGGGTGGGGGGCACCTGTGGGAATTGAGCACAGTGGCATACTCACTGCCCCTCCCCAGCCCTGCTCACAACTCACAGACGGCCACTGTGTCAGAGATGGTGCCCGACGGTCCAAGTTCCCCTGGCCTGGGCATTCTAGTGCTGTTACTTGTTGAATGAATGAATGAGGATCTTGAGCTCAGCTCCTCTCCTCCCCCTTTTGCCTTCATTTTTGCTGGGGGTCGGGGGACAGTGGGGATCTGGATAAGTTGTATGGTACCTGGAGGGTGTTAGAAATCAGGGCTCCTGGCACCCTGAACTGCTCTGGTCAGAACCCCATCTTACTGTGATCCTACCTGGGGCAATGGGGCGCTCTGAAGTCTGAGGCACTTGGGGAGGGGAGGGTGCCAAGACCTAGGGGTCAGCCAGGGTAGGCTCCACCTTGGAGGCTCTTGATCCCCTGAGACTCGGCCCCCAGCCCTGCACTCTTGCCCTGGCTGCCACCCTTGGCACCAGGCACCTGGGTTCTGGTCCCGGCCCCACACTGACTCTGGATCAGTCACACCATCTCTGGCTTCAGTCTTTCCATCTGGAAAATGGTTTGCCCTCAAGACTCTGCCAGATCTGACTGCTGCACACAGCCCTGTCCCAGGATGCTAGACTCCAAACCCATGTCTGGTCCCTACTGGGACATGGCTTCACATCCTTGAACGATACTGGTTACTGGAAAGAGTCCCCTCCAGGGTCAGCAGCCTCCTATGGATGGAGGCATCGAGGTCCCCCCAGGCAGCAGGGGTCACCAGTGCTCAGCTCCAGCCCAGCTCATCCTGCTGGTGCCACAGCTGTCTGTGAGGGGGCCCCAGGAAGGGGTGGGGTAGGGTAGGGTCTTCACTGAGGTGACTCCCAGCCTGTGTGCGCTTTGTGATTGTTTTTTCATTGTTGTGTTAAGTGCCATAGACGTCTGCTTGATGCATAGGCTTTCTGAGGAGTGGCTGGTGAGTTTGAACTGCCCAGCTAATGATTCAGACTGACCCTGCAGTCCAGTGCTTATCCTACAGTGCCACACCAAGATTCCAAGAATACACGTAACACCAAATTTACCGCTCAAACCATTGTTTTTTCCTTTTAAAGCTTTTATTGTAAATTGAGTGATAGTTTACATGGGAGAACATCAGGCTTGCACTCATCATCCTATCATATTTTGTTTCATTGCAATGATTACAATTCCCTCCATCCTCATCATTTAACAGTGTTTACTTCTATTCCCTCTGTTTTTTTTTTTTTTTGTTTGTTTGTTGTTGTTGTTTTTGATGTACACAAAAGCATTCAGGAATATATAATCATTTAAACAACCAAAGGACACATTCTGTAAGCCTGCCCCCTACCCACCAGCACACAGCCTTTCTCTATCCATGAGTCTAGAATCCTCAGTTGCTTTATCTCTCCATGTCATCATCTCTGCCTCCATCTCTGGTTTCGCTGCTTCTCTGGATAAGGTCCCACATCCCGCTTGTGCTCTTCTCCCTTGATGGTCCTAGGGTCCTCTATTCCTGGACTGTAAGATGAAATGTTATTGTTAAGTGCCATCAAGTCAATTTGGATCCATAGCAACCCTGTATAGGGTTTCCAAGGAGCAGCTGGTGAGCTTGAACCATTGACCTTGCAATTCAAATGACTGCAGTCTGACGCATTAGACCACAGGGCCACTCCAGGGCTCATAAGATTAACTACTCCCCCCTTTATGTTACAAAACGTCTACCTTTACAGTCATGACAGTCCGAATGAGTCATGTTTTGAGCCATTTTTAAATGTACAATTTACTGACGTGAGTTACATCCACCAAGTTACACAACCATTATCCTCTCCATTTGTAACACTTCATCTCCCTGAAGAGAAACTCAGCACCCCAAAGGCAGTAGCTTCCTGTGTTGTTGTCATTGTTAAGTGCCTTTGAGTCGGTTCCCACCCTGTATAGGGTTTCCGAGGAGCGGCTGGTGAGCTTGAACTACCTACCTTACAGTTCAAACAACTTTGCAGTCCAGCGCATTAACCCACAGCGCCACCTCAGGACTCTGTAGCGCCCTCTGGGGGACTCTAATCTCTGTGTTGTAGTCTGTTCCCGACAGTTCATGAAGATGGGGTCACACTTGTTTATTCTTATTTACTCAGCATCATGCTTTCTGTGTCAGAATATCATTTCTCCATTGTGTTCATTCAATCACTTACTCATGGACATTTCACAGTCCACCAACCTTGTGCTTTTGACGATTATTCCTACCCAAATGCCTGGCTGACCCCTAGTGGACGCTCTCTTCATAGTAACATTTGCTGTTGGCTGCCTCTATTCCAACTGTGTGGATCATTACAAGCTATGGATAACATTGCAAAGAATGGCTCCTCCAGACACTTAACTGTGCTCATGAGGAGCCTATGAATAAATCAAGAGACAGTCTTTCGAATAGAACAAGGGGATACTAAATGGTTTAAAATCAGTAAAGTAGTGTGTCAGGGTTGTATTCTTTCCCCATACTTATTCAATCTGAGCTCTGGTAGCGTAGTGGTTACGAATCGGGTTGCAAACCTTAAGGTCAGCAGTTCGAAACTAACAGCCGCTCCGTGGGAGAAAGATGAGGCTTTCTATTCCCGTAAGGATTTACACCCTTGGAAACCCTGTACAGGGTCGCTATGGGTCGGAACCGACTTGACGGCATTTAACAACAACAATGCTGAGCAAATAATCTGAGAAGATGGATTATATGAAGAAGAACGTGGCATTTGGATTATAGGAAGACTCATTTACAACCTGCAATATGCAGATGATATAACCTTGCTTGCTGAAAACAAAGAGGACTTAAAATACTTATTGATGAAGATCAAACACCACAGCCTTTGGGGTGGGTTACACCTGGATGTAAAGAAAACAAAAATCCTTACCACTGGACCAATAAATAACATCCATATAAATGGAGAAAAGACTGAAGTTGTCAAAGACTGCATTTTGCTCAGATCAGCCATCAACACTCATGGAAGCAGCAGTGAAGAAACCAAATGATGTATTGCATTAGGCAAATCTGCTGCACAAGACCTTTTTAAAGTGTTGAAGAGCAAAGATGTCAGCTTGAGGACTAAGGTTTGCCTGACCTAAGACTTGGTATTTTCAATCACCTCATATGCATGTGAAAGCTGGACAGTGAATAAGGAAGACCGTAGAAGAATTGATGCTTTTGAGTTCTGGTGTTGGAGGTGAATACTGGAAGTACCATGGGCTGCTAAAAGAACAAACAAATCTGTGTTGGAAAAAGTGCAGCCAGAGTACTCCTTGGAAGCCAGGATGGGCAAATTTTATCTCTCATACTTCAGACATATTATCAGGAGGGACCAATCCCTGGAGAAGGACATTATGCTTGGTAAAGTGAAGGGACAGAGAGAAAGAGGCAGACCCTCAATGAGATGGACTGGCACTGTGGCGGCAGCAATGGGCTGAGGCTTAGCAACGATTGTGAGGTTGGCCCAGGACCAGGCAGTGTTTCATTCTGTTGTGCACAGGGTCTGTATGAGTTGCTACTGACTTGATGACACCTAACAACCACCACAACAAACATTCCAATTGTTAATGGATATTTGCAGCAGTTCCTTCCTCCTCGGTCTGAGTTGTGCACAATCAGCAAGTGAAGGTCCCGAAACTTTGACTCCATTCCTGTCATTCTGGTGAACCCTACTTTGTCGGGGCAGCTCTGCATCTCTTTCTTTTTGAGTGCCTTCTGACATGAGGGGCTCATCTTCCAGCACGGTCTCTGACAACGCTCCAGTACTGTTCTGGTTTCCAGTGGGTAAACATTCAGAGCTGGTTTACCTCTCCTCCTTAGTCTGCTCTGCTGGAACCTGTCCACTAGACGTGACCCTGTTGGTATTGAAAATACTGGTTGTGTAGCTTCCAGTGTTAGAGTCACAGACAAGCCACCACAGCAGACAAACTGACAGACCAGCGGTGGTTGTCTCTGTAAAACAGTAGAAGCGAAGATTTCAGTTTAATTCAGAGAGGAGTGTTAACATAGGCACCAGCCGTGCCTGCATCTCAGGTTCCCATACACGTCACAACATTAGTAACTGACAGGAAGTGGTTTCCCCCCACTCCTTTTCCTTTAGTTACTACTTCATTCTCAAAAAAGTTATTGATATAAGTTCAGAAATACCGATTATTACAAAACTGCAGCGAAAACACCAGAAAATTTGACAAAATCAGTGACTAATGAAAATAGTGGCAGAACCAAAGCAGCAGTGTGTGCCTGAGCCTGTGCGGAGGAGACACCACGTGATTTGAACCAGCTTGGTAAGTGAATTATGACTATGGCTCTGGGGGGAGCATGCTAGAAGGCTCAAAAAGGGAGTTAGCACAGAGCTGTTTTCTTCTCACCACTTTTACTGTGCCCTGAGTGATAGTTACGTGGAAGAACAGCAGCTTTACTCTCATCCTATCGTATTTCGTTTCATTGCAATGATTCCAGTCCCTTCCATGTATCATCAGTCAACAGTATTTGCTTCTATTCTCTCTGGTTTTTGTTTTGTTTTGTTTTGTTGTTGTACGCAAAAACACTCAGGAATATATAATCATTTAAACCACCAAAGGGCACACTCTACAAGTCTGCCTCCGGGCCGCCAGCACCCAGTCCCTCTCTGTCCATGAATCTAGAGTCCTCAGCTGCTCCCTCTCTCCATGTCCTTGTCTCTGCCTCCATTTCTGTCTGGTGTCGCTGCTTCTCTGGATAAGATCCCACATTCCGCTTGTGCTCTTCTCCCTTGATGGTCCTAGAACCCTCTATTTCTGGACTAACTACTCCCTCCTTTTTGTTGCAAAACTTCTACATTTACAGTTGTGACAGTCACAATTAGTCATGATAACAATTACTCACTATTGAATCATGAGAATCCTTCCTATCTCCAACTCTTTCACCAGACCCATCTAGACAAGATGAAAACTATTCAGTGGGGATTCCACCTTCTCTGCATACTCTGAAACTAAACTCCATCATGAAACCTTGTAAGCCAACCATTTCGTGCCTTTATAGCCCCTCCTCCCATTTTAGGTAGCCAGTGTCTAAGTTGCCCGTTCCTACCAAGCCTGTGTACAGAGAGGATAGGATTGAACCTTGATGTGAAGACTCCTTTCTTAACACAGAGTGTTCCAGGGCATTTTCATAAACAAGATGTGTTTCTGCTGGAACACTTGTATAAGAGCTGTGCAGACAGCACTTTGTGGACACCCCCTCTGATGTTGGCACCCACACCCTAGATGGTCAGTGCAGGCCAGTGTGACTGGGACCTTCCAGGAACCTCTCCCTCTGAAGCCAACTTCCTGGAGGAAAACAGAGGCTGCGGGCTCTGCTCCCGCCCATTAGCACTGACCAGGACCCTGGCCCAGGCTTGGAGTTGGGAGGGCCGGATGAGACCCGGCCCCCAGTCCCCCTCAGCAGCTCAGCCCCTGGAGGAGGCTCAGGATGAACAAGTTATGGTGATTCCTTCTTTGAGAGTCAGTGTCGTGGGAGGCAGCCTAGGCCAGGCCCACCTTCCCTAAGGAACCAGCACACGATGGGTGATAGTTATGAGGGTGAGGGCCCAGAGCCCAGAGGTGGATGAGGGGAGAGGTGGTCAGGATCTCGCTGGCCCCGGGGCTGCTGTGTGGGAAGGAGGGAAGACCTTTGCGTGGGTCTCTTGATGAAAGGAATCCCTGTGTGAGCGTTTTCTGAATCCATGGCCATCCTACAGTGGCTGTTACATTGGCATGGGTCAGGATTTATGCCCAGAACAGTGCCTTGTCCATACGGGGCTCACCACCAGAGAACAGGGGGTGTTACTAGGGGCACCCCTACACAGAGCTCATCACCAGAGCAGGGGGCATTCCTAGGGGTACCCCTGCACAGAGCTCATCATCAGAACAGGGGGCATTACTCCCAGTAATGCACCTCTGCACAGAGCTCACCATCAGAGCAGGGGGTGTTATTGGGAGGGGGCGTTCCCCTACACAGAGCTCACCATCAGCATGGATGGGGACATTACTGTAGGAGGGGTCATCCCCATGCAGAGCTCACCATCAGGACGGGGTGTTCCTGGGAGGTGTGTTCCACAGGGAGCCCATCATCAGCATAGGGGTTACTCTGTGTGTGTGTGTGTATGTGTAGGGGGCGTCTCCACATGAGCTCACCATCGGCACAGGCAGCATTACTGCAGTAGGGGGCACCCCTGTATGTCTGTCCCGAGCTTCCCATCAGCATAGGGGTTAATGATATCAGCAATGGAGTCCCTCATTCCGTATCCTCTTCTGAGTCTGGCTTGAATTTCTGGCAGCTTTACTGCTAGATGTACTGCTATAACCGTTTAAAAATGATCTTCAGCAAACATTTACTTGGGTGTGATATTAATGATATTATTCAGTATTTCCATATCCTATTGATCACTTTTTTGGGGAATGGATATAGATATAGATATAGATATAGATATAGATATAGATATAGATCTCTTGCAGCAGCTGCCTTCCAAATTTCTTGGCATTGATGACTGAGTGCTTCCAGCGTTGCATCTATTTGCTGAAACACATCGATTTTCGTTCCATCAATTCCTGGAGCTTTGCTTTTTGACAGTGCTTTCAGCATGGATTTCTTCCTTCAGTACCAAAAGTTCCTGATCATCTGCTCCCTCCTGAAATAGTTGAACTTTGACCAACAGTTTTTGGTACCCTGACTCTGCATTCCTTCCATCTTCTTTCGATGCTTCTTGCATCCTTCAGTATATTGCCCATGTTGTTGTTGTTGTTAAGTGCCCTCGAGTCGGTTCCGACCCATAGCGACCCTGTACAGGGTTTCCGAGGGTGTAAATTCTTACGGGAGTAGAAAGCCTGATCTTTCTTCCGCGGAGCAGCTGGTAGTTTCGAACCGCTGACCTTAAGGTTCGCAGCCCGATTCGTAACCACTACGCTACCAGAGCTCCTTAGAATCCTTCAATATTTCAATTGGAGGCTTGAGTTTTTTTTCAGTTCTTTTAGCTTAAGAAATGCCAAAATTGTTCTTTCCTTTGGTTTTCTAACTCCAGGTCTTTACACATTTCATTATAATATTTTACTTTGCCTTTTCCAGCCACCCTTTGAAATCTTCTGGGCAGCTATTTTATGTCATCATTTCCTCTGTTCGCCTTAGCTACTTTACATTCAATAGCAAGGTTCAGAGTGTCTTTTAATAACCATTTTTGGCCTTTTCTTTCTTTCTATCTTTTGAATAACTTTCTGCTTTCTTCATGTTTGATGTCCTTGATGTCATCTCACGTCTCATCTGGTCTTCAATGCGCGCAGTGTATCAAATCCATCCTTGGTATGAACTCTAAATTCTGGTGGGATCTACCCAAGCTTGTGCGTTCACTCTCATGCGCTTGTTTTGTTTTTCTTCAGTTTCAGCCTGAACTTGGCGATGCACAATTAATGATGTGTCCTGCACTCAGCCCCTGGTCATTTTCTGACTGGTGATACTGGACTTTTTCATCATTTCTTCCCACAGATGTAGT
>NW_006408990.1:770099-777220 GCF_000296735.1 Chrysochloris asiatica | reverse complement strand
TGTCTTCTGCTTCCATGAATGTTGATGGTTGATCCAAGAAAAATGAAGTCTTTGATAACTTCAATCTTTTCTCCATTGATAATGTTGTTTATTGGTCCAGTGGTGAGGATTTGTGTTTTCTTTACAGTTACCATTAATACTACTGAAAAAAGGTATTTACATTAGTCTTGCAAAATTCTATCATGTGATTGCTGGCATCCTTTTTATCACTGTAGCCTTGTTTTCCAACTACTGACCCGTCTTTGTTTCCAGCATTCACATTCCAATCACCAGTAATTACCAAAGCATCTGATTGCATGTTTGCTCAATACCAAACTACAGAAGTTGGCAGAGCTTCCATTTCTTCACTTTTTGGTTGGTACATAAATTTGACTAGTAATCATATTAACTGGTCATTCTTTGTAGTCAAATGGATATTATCCCATCTGGTGGTGTTGTATTTCAAGACAGATCTTGAAATGTTCTCTTTGACCACGAATGCGATACCATTACTCTTCAACGTGTCAACCCCAGAACAACAGACCATAGGATCGTCTGATTTAAAATGGCCAGTATCAGTCCATTTCCGCTCACAAATGCCTAGGATACTGACTATCAAGCATTCCCTTTCATTTTTCACAACTTCCAATTTTCCTTGATTCATACAAATGGGCAGACGTGCGGTGGCCTCTGTGAGTGGCGTTCCCATCAAAAAGGAGAGAAGATACAGACTGGAGAGTGAGGAAGGACGCCATGTTTAGGTGCAGCTGCAAGCTGAGGAACACCTGGAGCCACCAGAGGCTGGGAGAGGCAGGGACACATTCTGTCTTAGAGCCTCAGAAGGTATCCGCACTGCCTTCAGACTGAGACTCACAAACCTGGGCCTCTTCCCAGGCTCACCAAGCCATCCAAAGTCCCGCTCTGGCTCAGAGCCACGCCCACCCACCTCCGCGAGCCCGCCCCCTTCTTAGATCCACTCTCCACCAGGTAGCCTTCCTGCTGGGGCTCAGAGTGCTGTGGGTTCAAGCTCACCAGACGCTCCTTGGAAGCGCTGTACAGGATCGCTATGAGTTGGAACGTATTCGATGGCATTTAACAACACCAAACCCGTGTGTGTGTGTGTGTGTGTGTGTGTGTGTGTGTGTGAGTGTGAGTGTGTGTGTGTGAAGGATAAGCACTGGTCCTCAAGGTCGGCAGTTTAAGTTCACCAGTCATTCCTCAGAAACCCTATTGTTGTTGTTAAGAGCCTTGGAGTCAGTTCCGACTCACAGGCACCCTGTATAGGGTTTCCGAGGAGCAGCTGGTGAACTTGAACCGCCGACCTTGCAGTCCCGCGCATTTACCCGCAGCGCCACACCAGGACTCCTTATGAACTGGAACCGACTTGAGGGCACTCAACAACACCCGCGGAAGTCAGGCGTGGCGGCGGCAAACTCACTCTGGGATGTGATGCTTGTCTTTTGCAGGTGGGCATTTTGACAGCCGCTCTGGTTGTGCGCCGGAACTATGGAGCCTGCATCAGAGTGGGTTTCTGAGTGACCACATAGTGGGGGTGGGGGTGGGGGTAGAGGGTGTAGTGTGAAGAAAGCCAGTGAGGCTTGGACACATTTATAAAATGTAGCTGTGACAGGCAGACCACCTTCCCTGGTGAGACGTGTTTGAATCAACTTCTTTAAGGCCTGTGCCCACCCCCAATCCGCCGCACCGTTAGCCACACCCCCACTTGCTCTCAGAAGCCCACAATGAATCTGCAGCACTTCCGGCAGCCAGGGGTCTTCCCAGCAGATCTCCTGGCTGGACCAGGAGCTCCCTCTCCTGCCCACTGCTGTTTCCCAGCTCAATGACCACCTGGTACACAGTAGGTGCTCAATGAATGCTGGCATTGAGGGACTGAAGCAGTCTTTGCCTCGTTAACTCCTCTCCTTGCCCCCCTTCTCTGCTGAGGTCACGTCACAGTGTCCACCCAACCTCCGGGTATGTCCAGTGCTAGGAAGGCTGGAGCTCAGAACTCCTGGTTCGAATCCTGGCTCTGTCACACTGTGTCCCTGAACCTTTGACCTCCGACCTCAGGTTCCCAGCTGTAAGAGGGTAATGACAATACCCCAGGCTCTGTCTCCCTGATCCCAAACACCACTGATGGCCAGTCCCTTGTCACCGTCACCTCCCCCACGGGATGAATTCGCAGAGGACAAGGACAAGCATCTCGGGAATGGGTCCGGATTCGAGATCGATGACCATCTAGCGGCCAGCCCAAGACCTCGTGTGGCGGGGGTCTTGTGGACTAGGGACCCCAGCCCTTCCCCCCACCCCTACCTCCACCCCCTTACCCCGTCCCCCCGCGGGCTCACTACGCATGCCCGGCTTCCTGCAGGACCGCTCTCAGCTCGTCCTAGGGCGGGGCGGGGGCGGGGTGAACTCCGGGCCGGCTCCCTGACTGGCGGGCAGCCGGACCAATCGGAGGGCGCTCCGGGGGGCGGGGGTGGGCGCGCCGGCCGGTCGCGGGAGCTGCACCGCTAGCCCTGCACCCGGAGCCGCCGGGCCGCCCTTTGCTCCCGCGGTTCCTGCATTCAGGGCTCTGCCGCTTTCTTCTGTCCATTTTAAGGCGGTGGCGGCTCGGGCAGGGACGGGGCGGCCGGAGGATGCGGCGAGGGGCTGCGCTCGCCGCGCCAGCTACCACCGCCCGGTTCGGGCCTGAGCGCCGTGCAGGTGGGTACAGGTGCGCCGGGCGGGGCAGGCTGGCCCCGGGACCCGTGGCAAGGGGCGCGGGGACGGGGTCGCCCGCCTCTCTCCAGCCATCTGCACCCTCCGGACCCCGCCCCACGCATCCCACCTCCCAGGTCTCCCATCCTTCCGATCCATCCCCCAACCCCCTTCAACGTCACCCAGCCCGGGGACTGCGCCACCTCCACCAATGCACCCTCCCACCTCCCCAACCTCCTCTCTCCCGCATGCGCCCCGATTTCTATGCCGCCCCTCATTCCTCCCAGAGCCAAGGAAGGGGAGGAGACCCACCCCGGGTCTCCGGGGAGTGGCGCGGGGGGCGTGGCGGCTGTCCCCTGGCGCCCTCCTGCCCAGTGGGCCTGGGTCCCTGGGTGGCACTAAAGAGAGACCACCCTGCCCCGCCCCAGCCCATAGACACGCGCGGCACAAGCTCGCGGCCTCGGCCACGCATACCGTAGCGTCGAGCCGCCCACGTGGTGACAGGGAGGAGGCAGTGACCACGGGGAGAAAGGCAGGTACCAGGCTTCTGGCTGCCTCGGCGCCCTGGACTCACTGGGCCGGTGGTCTCTGGGTTCTCCCTGGCCTGTGTCAGCGCGCGCGCACCTTCGTCCGCGATCCATTCTCTATCCATGGCCGGTCTGGGCTCTACCCCGGCAGGCTCTGTGAGCTTCAGCAATATTGTATCCATCCGCTGGCCCAGTGTGGCTGCCCAGTCCACGCACTCACACCCACTGTCCTTGGCCTCTGTACGTGATAGTCCCTATCTGGGAATGGCCTCCTCATCTGGTCAGCTCCGCTCCTTCCACACCAAGGTCAGGGGAAGCTGCCGGCACCTCCTGAGCTGGGCAGAGTCATGACAGCGCGGGCACCCTCTGCTGGCCTCTGTCTCCCACACCGGACCAGGTGGACGGGGGCGGGGTAGGGTGGGGCAGGGCTGACTTCTCCTTTCCACCCTGTCTCGGCTTTCAAAGGGGCCAGGCCATGGGAAGGGCTGACGTTGGTTTCGAGCTCTGAGCAGGTTGGTGAACGCCTTTAGTCTCGTTGAGAAAGTGGTGGTGGTGGGAGGTCAGGTCTGGGGAGTTGGGCGCCGCTCAGGAGAAGCCCCCGTTTAACACACCCCGTGGGGGCTGACGAGTGGTTGGCAAGTTGGGGGTTCTGTGGCGTCTGCTCTTTATGACTGCTGAACATGTTTGCTCCAGAGTAGGGGCAACTCTTGTGTCTCTTCATACCAAGAAAGCGCCCCCCCCCCCCGGGGTCACAGTGGGGGTCCAGTGACTGAGCACGTCCAGCTTTACTCCTTCAAGAGCCATCTGAGGTTCCCGCTACCCATGATTCTGGGAGAGAGCCTGGCCTACCTCTCCCCTTGTGTTTTTTCTCATTGACACCTCTGTGTACCTAGACGTGGGTTCACACGCAGGGTTTCCCCATCTCTTGCCCGTCTGGAGAATTTCCTATTCAAGTTCTCATGCTGCTTTCTTTGTGGTGCTTGAAGACCACCAAACCCCGTGGCTGGCTCTCTCCAGTTTCTCCCAGAACTTTGTATTGGTTGGGGAGTATCCTGCGTGTGTGTGGTTTTCCCTCAAGCAGATCTTGGCCACAGGGATGTAAGGTAGAGAGTGATGTCCCTGTCCCCCTCACCCCCATCCCCTGGAGGCTGCTCTTCATGATGGTGCCCAGGGTCAGTTGGGTGGGACAGAAGGAACAATTAAGTAGACATGACTGAACTCCTTGAGGAGAGACCCTTCTCTGCAGGCTCCCCAATAACCCCCTCACTTAGCTGCCTACCACCTGGTGTTCTGACTAAAGTGAGGGACCATTCTCAGGGAGACGGGGTGCTGAGGTGTGTGCTGGGATGCAGCTGACCTGTGGGCACCCAAGTTGATCTCACCACGTCCTGTTCCTTGTTGCTGTGTGACCTCGGGTAGGAGGCTTGCCCTCTCTGTACAGTGCGGGCAGTGGTCCCTCTGTCTGGGTGGGGGGCCTGGCTATGATTATGAGGACTTATATGATTTAAGCCATGAGTGCTGGAGCAGATGTCCAGTCAGGGGTCCACATTGGCCCTTATCTAGCTAAAGAGTAGATAACTGTTCCTCAGTGGGCACGGGATGCAGTCGGGGGGCATGTTGGGTGGTGCTGTTGTGTGAACATGTGTGCATATCTTGAGCTCGAGTCCACCCCCCCGGAGGTCACTGGACTCCCTTCCTACTTGTCTGTTGGGGTGATGGTGACCATTGTCATTCCCACCACGTTTCCAGGGAAACCTTGATGGGCAGTGAGTCCACACAGTAGGAGGAGTAGCTCAGAGCCATGATGTGTGGCCTGGGGCCATCCCTCAGCCTCTCCATCACCCAGGGATTTACTGTCTCATAGTTCTGTGTGGCATTGTGGGTTAATGGGCTGGACTGCTGAGGTGTGTTGAATTGCATCATGGTTGGCAGTTCAAGCTCACCAGTTGCTTCATGAAAACCCTATACAGGGTCACTATGGGTTGGAACCCATGTGATGGCACTTAAGAACAATTTCTAGAGGCAAAAAGTCCAGATCATGCTCTGAGCTGTGTGGATGCCTTTGTGGTTGCTTTCCTAGTTCTTGGTAATGTCCCACGATCCTTGGCTTGTAGCCAATGTTACATGGCGTCTGTCTTTACCCCCAAGTGTATGTCTCCGCCTATTCTGGCTTTTTTATAACTCAGAAGTGATGAGGTTTGGGACCCACCTAATCCAACATGACCATATTAGCATAACAAAAGAGAACTCTCTTTCCAAAGTGGGCCACAGTGAGGGTTTCCTCACTCTTCAATCCCTAACAGTCTTCCTTTCCCTTTTTCTGGTAATGAATGCTCTGCCCACGAGGTCCATATGGTGACAGCTCAGACTCCCTCTCCTGCTGTGAACAGATGCATACAGGTTCCAGGGCGGCCTCACAGCACCCTCAACAAGGAGGACAGTGTCTCAGGAAGGTGGGGGTTTGACTGTGGTTGACCCTTTTGCCTAGGTAGTATGCTGAGCTTTGCAGCAGGAAGACCCTCTTGCAGAGACTGTGAGGGCCAGATCGGAGGGTCTTTTCTCTCAGGGAGCACAGTGCAGTGTTGCTGCAGTTAGGGGCTTGGAGCAGGAGCCCAGCTTACACGACTGGGGCCTCAGCATCCTCGCTCCCTCCCTGGACCTTTCTGAAGACCTAGGGCCAGGAGGCAGGGACCAGAGAGCAGGTGATTAGGAGGTCTCGGGAAGGGGAAGAGTCGGGTGCTGTGTGCATTTGGCGCAGCCAGCAACCAAGGAGGTGGTCAGCGCTGGTCAGACCACTGGTCCTAGGAGTTAAAGGATGGGGTAGTCAGCTCTACCCTGAAGTGGGCAGAGTCTCTTCTCTGGTCCCTTTTGTGGCATTTACCTTCAGAACCGGAGAAGAGGTCCTGTGGGTTAGACGCAAACTCTGTACACTGCCTCGTCTCTGCAAACGAGCCTGAGGTTGCAGGGCTCTGTCGGGAGTCTGGAGGCCCCTTTGCCCGCTTCTTCCTTGGAAAAGCTTCTTTCTGGAGTCAGGGGGAGGTGGAGCACAGTTGTAGCCAGAAGGGTCATATTGCCCTCAAACCCCATCCTGGCGGGGTCATTCCTCTGGTCAGGGGCTCCCACTGTCACCTTCTCGATCTCCTCCCTTGACAGCACCTGCCAGGTGCCATGACACTGTCCTAGGGGCATTTGCTTCCTCTGCACCTGCCAGGGCCCTGCCCTTGTCTATATCCATCCGGGCCTCTGTCCAGCTGGCTCAGTCCTGCAGCCTTGAGAAGAGGCGTGGGCTTCTGTTCTCGGTACTTCCCTCGGTCCCAGGATGCCTGTGCCTCCCTGAATGCTTCTCCTTGTGGCTCTTGTCTTCCCCAGTCATTTGACCCCTCTTTGGGGACAGGACCGGTGTAGGGTGATTCATGTTTGAGGCTCCCATGTGCAGCACAAAGACCTGGCACAGAGCACGCTCAGGGGATATTGCATGAATGGACAAATGGATAGAAGTGTGGGTGGAGGGATAAATGGATGGATATCTGATTGGATTGGTGGGTGGATGGATGGATAAATGGATATATGTGTGAATGGATGGATGGATAGATTGGTGGATGGGAGGATGAATGGATAGATATATGGATGGATATATGGACATATGGGTGGATGAAGGGAAGGATGGATGGACGGCTATATGTATGAATTGCTGGGTGGATGGATAGACAGTTGGGTGGATGGATGGGTGGATGATATATGGGTGGATGAATGGATAGATGTGTGGATGGATAGATAGATGCTATATAGGTGGTTGGATGGGTGGATGGATGGGCAGATGAATGGATAGATGTGTGGATGGATGGATAGATGATATATGGTTGGATGGATGGGTTGATGGATGGGTGGATAAATGGATAGATGTGTGGATGGATG
>NW_006408990.1:757238-763248 GCF_000296735.1 Chrysochloris asiatica | reverse complement strand
TTGATAGTGAGTACACTAGTGGTGAGTTGATAGTGAGTACACTAGTGGTGAGCTGATAGTGAGTACACTAGTGGTAAGCTGGTGGTGATCTAATAGTGAGTATACTAGTGGTGAGTTGATAGTAAGTACACTAGTGGTGAGCTGATAGTGAGTACACTAGTGGAGAGCTGACAGTGAGTACACTAGTGGTGAGCTGGTGGTGAGTACACTAGTGATGAGCTGGTTCTGAGTATACCAGTGGTGAGCTGATGGTGAGGAGCTCCTGGTCCTGTCATTCAGATCACACTCTGAGCCCCCACCTTCCCCCTTTTATCCCTTACCATGGCTGGCCCTGGTCTCCACCCCCACACCTCTCATGAGCTCTGTGTCTGTTGAGGACCTGAGCTATTGAGCCACCGTGTACTGGTGCAGGACGGATGTGGAAACCACAGGAGGTTGTCTGTTAGGTGACTCACTCCAGCAGGGTGGGACAGACAGCCACAGGCTGTCTGCTTCTTCCTCCTGCAGTGTCCTCAGGGGCCTCACAGGTGGGTCAGGGGCAGAGTCTGAAATGGTGGTGGGCTAGCTCAGAGTGCAGCAGTGCTCAAGGACACAGAGACTTGGTGTTCCTGTGGGGATGCACCTCAGCGGATCATGATGTGTGCCTCTCGTGGTCCTCTGGACTCGGAGACTTTTCCTGCAGTGGTGGTGCCACCTGCCCCAGGTGTGCAGAAGGATTGGGGCTCAGCTAATTACCTGCCAAATAGGTGTGTCACGTGGTAAGTATGCTAACCTTGGTCCTATGCTGTTCAAGCCACCCGTCTGCTATATCCTCAGCTTTTCGGGAAGCACCTGGAGGTTAGGAAGTACTTGAACCACACCTGTACTGTGAGCTGGGTCACCCTGGCCAAACTACTCACCTCTCCCTGTTTTCGTTTTCTCAGCTCTGTGGTGGGATTGAGGCTTACTGGGTACTTTGAAAGGTTTCAAGCTCTGTGAGAGTACAGAAATAAGGCCCTCATGGCCTTGTGGGCAGGTGGGCTTGGCTGAGTGGACTGTCCAGCGGGTGGTAGGGTGCTGTCCTGAGAGACCCTTACAGCAGGGACACCTTAGGCCCCCCAACTTGCAGTGTTTGCCCTGCTCAGCCCGTGTGGACAGAACGTTCCCAAGAGCTACCCTCGTGCCCTTGGGTGTTGGTAAATGACTGGTCAGTCCTGGCTGCCGTGTGAAGGACTGCTTTACCAGAGGTAGTTGGTGTTTCTGGGCGAGTTTGCTGGGAAATGGAAGAAGGTTGGTTTTCTGATGCTATTGGAGGCTTTCTGTTGACGAGAACGTTGGGCTTGTTTGGTGGTGTGTAGCTGTACAGTCAGTATGCTCTGTTCTTGGCAGGTAACCAGGAGGGAGCCTGGTTCTTCATTCCTGAGGGATGTTCTGAGTGCCAGGTTTGGGGCTGGGGCCTGGGGAAACAAAGCTGACCATTTGGACACTGGGGAAGTGGCCTTAGTCAGAGGAAAGTGGTGGGAGACTCAGCCCGAACCAGCTGTAGACAAGAGCAGGTCTGAGCCTGTTTGCTCACCTGTCCAGTTAAGGTGGTACAATGGCGGGGTTAAGAGAGGTTCTGAGGGTGGGCTGAGGGAGGGGCATGCAGCTCAGCTCCTAGGGTGCAGTTGGCTCTTGGCTTGGTGGCAGCCAGCTGGACTCCTGGGGCTTTCTGCTCTTGCTCTCCACCTGAGGAAGTTGGGGTAGGGCACATACCCTGACTTCCTGTGAACATTGTCACCCCTCTCATGAGGCCAGGAGGAGGGGGAGGGGCGGGGGTGGGCAGGGTCTCTGGGAGAACTCACCTTCCGCCCCTGCATCCCACTGTGGCTGCTGGTACGTCCACTGGTCCACTGCAGGTTGGGGACTAAGACCCGGAGATTAGAAGCCACTGAGTGTTGAGTTGGGGACCATGCGGGCTGTCAGTCCAGCCTAGAGCTCCCCAGTCTCTACCCAGCATTCAGGTGGGTTCAGTGTAGGTGTCCTGGGAGGCTGGGGTCTGAGCCATGTATCTGTCTAAGATTAACATTATGGAACTGAAAAAGACTTTTAAAAAAAATCTGTTGGCAAGGTGCCTGGGGGTCTTCATCCTGACAGACATGCTAATCTCACCTTTAGCCTCATTGCCCGTGCACAGCCTCCTTTCTGGGGGTGACCTGGTACTCCACAGGTGTCCTGCCTCGGGGTGGAAACTGTCCGGCCCATCAGAGCCTGACTTCTGGAGAGGGGGTGGGGGAGTCCCCTCATATCCCCTGCAGAGTGGAGAAGGCTGGGCAGGCTGTGGCGGGGAGGGGGCCACAGAGCCTGGATCCCTGGTGGAGCAGCAACCACTTAGCCCAGGGAGTGGGGAAGGGGCTGTTTTGGGGAGTGAGCTCATGCCCTCAGGGGTACAGAGGTCACATTGGGGTGTATGGCCACTGCCCCCGCAGGCCCTATTCTCTGACTGACTGTGTCTTTGCACCGACGCCCAGTGGACTGGCCTGCTCGGAAGGCTCTGAGGTTCCCTGGGGCAGGGCAGGGTCCGCTCTGCTTCCCCAGGTCCAGGACTGACCGGCCAGTCACAGGGTCACAGGAAGAAGCACAGTCCGGAGCTGTGGGCCCAGATCCTTTTATCTTTGCATCACACCAATTCTTTCCTCATTTGAAGCGCAGTTTTCTGCAGCTGGGGTTTATTAACGTTATCTGCAGATCGTCTGCTTGGGCCAAGGCACTGGTCATTGCCGATTCGAGGAAACTGAGGGTCCAGCCGGATGGGTCACCATGCTTGGAGAAAGCATCTCGTACTCTGAGCAGTTCCTGAAAGTCCTAGTGGATCCTGATGGAGGGGCCTGGCTGGTGTCATGGTCATCTTAACATCAGCAGCTCTGGACCAGCACCTGGGAAAGGTTAACCTGAGAGAAGGCTGTGGGCTCTCATGCAACCCTGTGTGGGGTGGGTCCTGGAGAGAGCAACTGTGGACGAAATGTGAGGTGGTGCTTCACATAATGATGGAAACAGCAGTTGTACCTGGTTACTGAACATCTCCCCGGCATTTTACCAACAGACACTTCACCACCACTTAGTGGAGGCATCAGCCACATGGTGGAACAGCCCTCCACAGCCAGGGTCTGTCTGCTCACCTGGCCACCGTGGGAGCTGTGGTTCTGGCCGGCCCTGTGTGGGGGACTGCGGTGTGGAAGTGAGACGCTCAGTCTGCCTCAGGGTGCACCTCCACTTTCTGTCTTTCATGTGTGACCTCAACATCGAGTCCTGAGCAAATACTGAAGCACCTATTCCAGTGGGCTTAGGACCCCTTCCTCTGCTGGCTCATCATCAAAGGCTGCATGTTGTGAGGTGGCCGGACATCCTTAAAGTTCGAAATGCAGAAATGTCACTTTGATGACTAAGTTGTATCTGGCCCAATCCTTGGTTCTTCCAATCTTAGATCCATGTGCATGTTGGCCAGTGGGGAAAAAAAAAAAGAGAGAATTGATGTATTCAAAGTGTGGTGTTGGTGAATAATATTGAATACACCATGGATTCCAGAAGAACAAACAGATCAGTCATAGAAGAATTATAACCAAAATATTCCTTAGAAATAAAGATTGCTGACTTTGGTCACCTCATTAGGGAAGACCCATCACTAGAAAACGACATCATAGTTGGTAAAGTAGAGGGTCAACAAAAATGGGGAACCCTCCAAGGAGATGCATTGACAACAGCCACAATGATGAGCTCAGACACATCAAAGGCCATGGAGATGGACGGGGCCGGACAGTGCTTCATTCTGGTATCCATGGCATTGTCATGAGTGGCGTGGACTCAAGACAAGTGTCGTAGGTAAGGTTTTGTGTCAGCTTGACTGGGCCCTGGTGTTGTTTATTGCTCCAATGGTGAGGAGTTTTGTTTTCTTTACATTGAGGTGTAATCCATATCAAAGGCTGGGCTCTTTGATCTTCATCAGTAAGTATTTTAAGTCCTTTTCACTTTCAGCGAGCAAGGTTGTGTCATCTTCATATCACAAGTTATTAATGAGTCTACATCCAATCCTGATGCCACGTTCTTCTTCATAGAATCCAGCTTTTCGGATTAGTTGCTCAGCATATAGGTTGAATAAGTATGGTGAAAGAATACAGCCCTGGGGCACACCTTTCCTGATTTAAACCATTCAGTGTTTCCTTGTTGTGTTTGAATGACTGCCTCTTGGTCTATGTATAGATTCCTCATGAGCACAATTAAGTGTTCTGGAATACTCATTCTTCGCATTGTTGTCCATAACTTGTCATGATCCACACAATCAAACACTTTTGCGTACTCACTAAAGCACAGGTAAACATCTTTCTGGTAGTCTCTGCTTTTAGCTACGGTCCCATCTGATGTCAGCAATGATAGTCTTGGTTTCACGTCCTCTTCTGAATCTGAATTGAACCTCTAGCAGTTCCTTGTCAATGTACTGCTGCAGCCATGTTCATTACCTTGAATAAAATTTTACTTATATATGATATTAATTATTATCAGATGATTTCTGCATTCACAAATATGGATCTCTTCCAATCAGTTAGCCAGGTAGCTATCTTCCAAATTATTTGGCATAGATGAAGGAATGCCTCCAGTGCTTCATCCGTTTCTTGAAAGATATTGATTTGTAGTCCATCAGTTCCCAGAACCAGTGCCTTCAGTGCAGTTTGGACTTCTTCCTTTAGTACCGTAGGCTCTTGATCATATTCTACCTCATGAAATGGTTGAATGTTGACTTTCTTTTTGGTACACTGACTGTGTATTCCTTTCATCTTTTTTTTTGATGCTTTCTGGATCATTTAATATTTTGCCCATAAAATCCTTCAGTATTGTAGGTTGAGTCTTCATTTTTTCCCCTCAGTTCTTTCAGCTTGAGAAATGCTGAGCGTGTCCTTCCCTCTTGGTTTTGTAATTCCAGGTCTTGGCACATTTCAGTATAATATTTGACTTTGTCTTCTCGAGCTGACCTTTGAGATTTTCTGTTCAGCTTTTTACCTCCTCATTTCTTCCATTTGCTTTAGCATCTCTGCACTGGAGCACAAGTTTCAGAGTCTCTTCTGACACCTGTTTTGGTCTTTTCTTTCTAGCTGGCCTTCTTGCTTTCTTCCTGTATGATGTTCTGGATGTCATCCCACAACTCTTCTGGTCTTCAGTCTTTAGAGTCTAATGCCTCAAATCTGTTCTTCAGATGATTTCTACAGTCAGGTGGGATATGTTCAAGGTCATATTTTGGCTCTCATGGACTTGTGTTAATTTTCTACAACTTCAGCCTGAATTTGCATATGAGCAATTGATGGTCTGTTCGACAGTCTGCCCCTGGCCTTGCTTTGACTGATGGTATGGAGCTTTTCTACCGTCTCTTTCCACAGAAGTAGCCAATTTGATTTCTGTGTATTCCATCTGGTGAGGTGCACATGTATAATCGTCTTTTATGTTGTTTGAAAAAAGTATCTGCAATGAATAAGTCATCGGTCTTGCAATATTCTATCATGCGATTTCCAGAATCATTTCCATCAGCGTATTTTTCAAGTACTAATCCTTCCTCTTTGTTTCCAACCTTTGCATTCCAATCACCAGTAGTTATCAATATATCTTGATTGCATGCTTGATCAATTTCAGACTGAAGAAGTTGGCAGAATTCTTCTGTTTCATTCTCACTGGCTTTCGTGGTTGGTATGTAAATTTGAATATTGGTATTGATTGGTGTTCCTTGTAGGGGTATGGCTATTACCCTATCAAAGACAGCGCTATATCTCAACTTATATCTTGAAGTATTCTTTTTGATGATGACTGTGACATTGTTCTTCAATTTGTCATTTCCGGCACAGTAGACCATATGATTGTCAAATTTGAAATGGCCAATATCAGACCAATTCAGCTCACTAATGCTTAGGAGAAGAATTGATGCCTTTGAGTTGTGGTGTTGGAGGAGAATAGTGAAAGTGCCATGGGCTGCCAAAAGAACCAATAGATCTGTGTTGGAAGAAGTGCAGCC
>NW_006408990.1:756026-757138 GCF_000296735.1 Chrysochloris asiatica | reverse complement strand
GTGTGGATGGATGGATAGATGATATATGGTTGGATGGATGGGTTGATGGATGGGTGGATAAATGGATAGATGTGTGGATGGATGGATAGATGATAGATGTGTGGATGGAGGGGAGGATGGATGGCTATTTGGGATATATGCTCGGTGACTGAATATAAGGGCGGGTGGCTGATGAACAGATATATGGATGGCTGTATGAGTGGATGTGTGGATGGGGGATAGATAGATGAATGAATAGATGGATGGTTATGTGGGTGGATGGGAAGGTTAGTATACGGATGGCAAGATGGCAGACAGATGGAAGGCTATTTGGGTGGATGGGTAGATTTGTTTCTGATACTCTGTTCTCTCCTAAATCCTGCTCATCTCCTTCAACTCCTGATCCTTTGTCTGTGTGTCCAGATTTCACCACTAGCATTATCCAGTTCACCCTGCAGGAATCCCACCACCCCTGGTGTCTCAGTTTTCACCCAGGTATGTTATACTGACCCTCTAACTCGGCTGGAAACTCCTCAAAGGTGCACGTGACCACTGGGATTCACACAACAGGGCAGTTGGCTTGAGGGACTCAGCAGATGGCAGCTACTATTACAGTCATCTCAGACCTTCTTCCTTCTCCACTGAGCTGGTGGTGACCTGGAAGTGAATAACCATCAGTAACATGTGTGTAATGGACAGTTAGCTAGCAGGAACCTGGGAATAATGAACTTAGTAATGACCTGAAATTGAGTAACCTGTAGTAACCTGGTGGTTTAAATGGATGGTGAGCTGATAGTGAGTACACTAGTGGTGAGCTGATGGTGAGTATACTAGTGGTGAGCTGACAGTGAGTATGTTGTTGTTATCAGGTGCCATCGAGTTGGAACCGACCCATAGTGACCCCATGCACAGCAGAATGAAACAATGTCCGATCCTGGGCCAACCTCACTACCGCTGCCACACTTGACACCGTCAATGATGCCATCTGGCTGATCCATCTCATTGGGGGTCTTCCTCTTTTTCTCTGACCCTCCACCTTACCCAGCATGACATCCTTCTCCAGCAACTGTTCTCTCTGGACAATGTGTCCAAAGTAAAAGAGACGAAGCTTAGCCATCCTGGCCTCCAAGGAG
>NW_006408990.1:754029-754785 GCF_000296735.1 Chrysochloris asiatica | reverse complement strand
GTTCTGCTGTGCATGGGGTCGCTGTGAGTCGGTTCCGACTCGATGGCACCTGACAACAACAACAACAACAATGCTTAGGATATCAATGTTTATGTGTATTTCATTTTTCACATTTTCCTAGATTCATACTCTGTACATTCCATGTTACAATGATTAATGGATGTTTGCAGCGATTTCTCCTTATTTTGAGTTGTGTCCCATCAGCAAATAAAGATCCCTGAACCTTTACTCCATTCACATCATCACAATCAACTCTACTTTGAGGAGGCAGCTCTTCCCCAGTCGTATTTTGAGCACCTTCCAACCTGAGGGGCTTGTTTTCTGGCACTGTATCTGACAGTGTTCTGGTGCTCTTCATCATATTTCAATATTCAATATTCATGTGCTAATTTGGCAGTGTTTTCTTGCTATTCGTAAAGTTTTCAGTGACTAAATATTTGGAAGTAGTCCCCCTCCTCTTCTTCTGAGTCTGTCTTAGTCTGGAAGCTCAGATAAAACCTGTCTACATGGGTGACCCTGTTGGTATTTAAAATACCAGTGGAATAGCTTCCAACATCACAGCAACATGCAAGCCTCCCCAGTATGACACAATGACAGCCGAGTGGTGGTTTATACATGCACATGAGTTTTACTTCTAGAGAACCCAGCCAAGACAGTAACGAACAAAAATATTGTAAAGAACCCTTGGTAGTGGTGACAATGATGGTGAGTATGATGGTGGTGATGGTGGTGGGAGTGATAGAAGTGGTGGTGTAC
>NW_006408990.1:750435-751988 GCF_000296735.1 Chrysochloris asiatica | reverse complement strand
TGGTGGTGATGGTGGTGATGGTGGTGGTGATGGTGGTGGTGATGGTGATGGTGGTGGTGATGGTGGTGGTGATGGTGGTGGGAGTGATAGAAGTGGTGGTGTAGGTGGTGGTGATGGTGATGGTGATGGTTGTAAAGATGATGATGGTGGTGGGAGTGATAGAAGTGGTGGTGTAGATGGTGGTGATGGTGATGGTTGTAAAGATGGTGACGGTGGTGGTTATAGTGATGGTAGTAAACATGGTTTTGGTGTTGATGGTGGTGATGGTGGTGGGAGTGATAGAAGTGGTGGTGTAGGTGGTGGTGATGGTGATGGTGATGGTGATGGTTGTAAAGATGGTGATGGTGGTGGTTATAGTGATGGTTTTGGTGGTGATGGTGGGAATGGTAATAGTTATGGTGATAGTGATCATAATGATAGTAGTGATGGTGATGGTGGAGGTAGTGGTTGTGGTTGTGGAGATGGTGATAGTAGTGATGTGGTTGTTGGTGATGGTGTGATGATGATGGTGATTGTGGTCATAGTGGTGGTGGTGGTGGGGATGGGAATGATGGTGGGGGTAGTAGTTATGGTGGAGGAGATGGTGGTGGTGGTAATGATGGTGTGGGTGATGGTGATAGTGAAGGAGATGCTGATGGTTGTTGTGATGATGGTGATGATGGTGGTTCTGGAAGTGGTGATGATAGTGATGGTGGTGGTGTGGTGATGATGATGGTGATGGTGGTTCTGGAGGTGGTGATGATGGTGGTGTGGTGATGGTGGTTGTGATGGTGGTTCTGGAGGTGATGATAATGGTGTTGGTGATGGTGGTTCTGGAGGTGGTGATGATAGTGATGATGATGGTGGTGGTGGAGGTGATGGTGTGATGATGAGAGTGATGATGGCGATGGTGTGGTAGTGAAGGTGGTGATAATGGGGTGGAAGTGATGGTAATGGCTCCCTTTCATGCCAGGAGGACATGGCAACTCCCAACCCTGGAACTGCATTTGCCCTGGCAGGGGCTTCAACACTGACACCTTCTGCTTGTGAGTGGACTTGGGACAGATGCTGAGGGAGACCTCTGTTCCTTGTTCCCTTATGACCCTTAGGAGGTGAAGGCTGTGCCTGATCCTGGGGGTACTGATGGAGGGTGGGGTTCCTGCTTTGTGGATACTGGTCTGTGGGGACCACAGTATGACAGCTGTCACAGTGAGACCAGAGGCTGATGGTCAGCAAGGGAGGGGCATCTGGGCAGGAGGAGGACTGGCTATGGAGTGTAATCTGCCCTGGGGTCATGGGTCAGAGGAGGTTACTGGGGTCAGGGGAGGTGAATGGAGGTTAGGAGGGTCAGTGAAGGTCATGGAGGCCTTCCTTCCTTCCTCTTCCCTCCTCTTCCCCCTTCTTTCCCCCTGTTTCCATGTCTTTTTAAGACATCCTTTTCCGCCCACTCTTAGTGGAATAGCTGTGGTGGTTTCTATTGGGTGTTAGGTTATGATGTCAGTGGGTGCTGTGATTGGGTTTTCCCATGATGACATGCTTTTCTCACTAACAGATGCTCCAGGACCTCCCCCCCC
>NW_006408990.1:748738-750335 GCF_000296735.1 Chrysochloris asiatica | reverse complement strand
TGTTGGGTGATTCCCTACGTATCCGCCATCCCTTGTCACTCACTCACTAATCAGACAAAGGGATCATTGGGAATTGTCCCCTTATCTGAATTGTCCCTTAGCACAGGTGCTGGAACTGAACCAAACCATGTGTAAAATGTTCACAGAAATGGTCGACTGGCACCCCAGAAAACATGGGCCATTGTGGGCCCCAGAGTAGTGTCCCCCAAACCTCGCAAACTATGGATATTTAAAATCTCTGCTGGTGAGTGGAAACTGCATCTGTGTTCTTGTTTATATGGGTACTGAACCCACCACATCCCACACAGGGGGTCCACATCTGGAACCCACAGCTGAGCCCACAGCCCCACACTGTCCTCTCCCTGGATGTTGGCCCAGTGGCATTTCTGAAGTCCTGGAAACTTTGTCCTTCTGGGGCAGGGAACAATCCAGAGAGAGGAAGCAGACAGCATATTCCCCCATCAGCTTCTCTCACTGAGATCCCCTGAGTCAGCGAGGCAGACTCAGTCATACCTTCACCTCGAATGAGGAAGCAAGAGGCCTCTGGCATGCCTAGGGCCCACTGGAACATGGCCGCGAGGCCTCAGATCCCCACTTTCAGCTGTTTTGCTCCACTGTCCCATGAAACTCTTATGGAAATGAGGGATTTTAGGCAAAAAAATTGAAACTATGTGCTGAAGCTCTATTTGGAGATTTGAGACCTGTATCTATGTGCATCACTCCTGGCGTGGCACCGTGGGATAAGAACTGGACTGCTAACCTCAAGGTTGGCAGTTCAAACCCACCAGCGGTTCCTCTGAAACCCTATGCAAGGTTGCTCTGGGTTGGAACCGACTCGATGGCATTGAGTGCACACAGACTGCAGGTGTTTGCAGAAGGATTGGGAAGTCTGCCGACTCAGGGGCAGAGTCATTAGAGTCTGGGCCGGGGCACCTCACCCACGGCCACCACCGTCTGTCCATGGAGGCTGGAGAACTGTGACCAGGTTTCAGCGGAGCTTCCAGACTAAGACAGACTAGGAAGAAAGGCCTGGACATCTACTTCTAGACGTTAGCCAGTGAGACCTTGTGGAGCACCAGGGTCTGGTCTGCAATGGGTCGGGAGGCTGGTGCAGGACCAGGTGGCGTTCGTACGGGCTCCCCATGAGTCGGAGCTGACTCGATGGTACCAAACAACAATATAGAAATTGCTGCTTGTCAGAATTTTCAAGCAGGTTCATCGCCTTATCTTGGAGTAGCCCATGTGGGGTCGATTCCCACCTCGGCCCCTTCGGCAGAGCAGAGTAACCTACTGGATGCCTCGGAACAGGTCACCGGAGACTCAGGCACCATCTCTCGCCTCATACTCACATCCTGTGAGCCAGGATGAAGGTGGGATTCCGAGGCGCAGTAGCTGGGCTGTGGAGCTGGGGGTCCAGTAGGGTCTGACTTGAGCCCCACCTTCTCAGCACCTCCCTCCCCCTTCCCCCACCTGCAGACAAGCCCAAGCTGACGGTGTCGGCAGGTCTCCAGGTGAGGACCTGTGGGCCTTCGATTTGCTTTCCAGCAGCTCTGCCTGGGACGTCTGGAGCAGACATCGGGTCTGGTTTCAGAAACGG
>NW_006408990.1:747122-748287 GCF_000296735.1 Chrysochloris asiatica | reverse complement strand
GACCACCAGGCACAAAGAGATACTAACACAAGATTTCAGAACAGCTTCTTGATTAAGTCAGCAAATGTGTCCTGAGCCCCCCTGTGCTGGGCACCCTGAGGTCTCGGAGCCAGCACTCACAGACTCACCTGGCATGGGTCTCATAAGGGTGCTGAACCCTTCCCCACGAGATGCTTCCGAAGCATTTAGGTTTCCAGGTCTACCCCAGCATCCCCTGCCACGAGGTCAGGGTGGGCCCACTCTCAGGTGGTCCGTGTGTCCCTCAGGAAGCCGGCTCTCCATGCTGGAACCTCTCCCAGACCACATCCAGGCGTCTCTTTGTCTGTGCTCCTAGGTTGTGATGAATCTGCGGTCCTAACTGTGGTGTGTTCTCCCCAAGCTTCTGCCAGTAGTTCCAGCCAACTGTGGAACCCACAGGGGCAGTGGGAGCCAGCAGGATTGTCCTCTGCTCACCTCACTCAGCAGTGTGCAGGACACTGTCCTTTAACTTAGGATTATTGACCCAGCCAGGAGGGTGGCTGGTACTGAGATTGGAAGGAGGGAAGCTGAGGACTAGACGCGCCTGGCATGTGGGGCATCATATCCATGCTGATCCTTGCCTTTGCCCACTTGGTCCCTTGCTTAGTGTGAGGTGGGTTACCAGGTGAAAACCTCAGGAGCCAGGTATGGAGGCTGTGCATACTCGGACCCTGATCTGGTGGGAGAAGGGGCCAGGACAGACATTGATGGAGTGGAACGTGGTCAGATGGGATGTGAAGGGACCTGTTTGAGGGGATCACAGAGCCCCCACCCCCCCATCCTGAGTGGTGCCTGAGCCACAGGATGGCTGCTGCCAGCATCTCAGGCATCTCCTGTGGGCACATCGTCTAGCTCTGCTGACCCAGGTGGTGGTGGAGTGGTGGACGATGGGTGGAGAGGTGGATGGTGGGTGGAGTTGGTAGACTGTGAGTAGATGTGGTGGACGGTGTGTGGAGGTGGTAGAGGGTGGGTGGAGTGGTGGACAGTGGACAGAGATGGTGGGTGGTGTGTGGAGGTGGTGGACAGTGTGTGGAGGTGGTGGAGGGTGTGTGGATGTGACTGGTGGATGGTGTGTGGAGGTGGTGGACAGTGTGTGGAGGTGGTGGATGGTGTGTGGAGGTGGTGGACGGTGTGTGGAGGTGGTGGA
>NW_006408990.1:739920-746987 GCF_000296735.1 Chrysochloris asiatica | reverse complement strand
GGTGTGTGGAGGTGGTGGATGGTGTGTGGAGGTGGTGGAGGGTATGTGGAGGTGGTGGACGGTGTGTGGAGGTGGTGGAGGATGTGTGGACATGATTGGTGGACGGTGTATGGAGGTGGTGGAGGGTGTGTGGAGGTGGTGGAGGTGGTGGACCGTGTGTGGAGGTGGTGGACAGTGGACAGAGGTGGTGGTCGGTGGATGCTTGCTGACACACTCTCGCCCTCAGTGATGACCACGGATGCTGAATGTGGAGGACCACCTCTTTATGGTGCTCTGCGAAGACTGTACTTGGTCATTCCAGGGAGTGTCTGGTCTGGGAGGAAGCTGAGCAGATGCTGACGTGGGAGACTTGGTGCACTGTCTCAGCCTGAAGGCTATTCCTGGAGGCAGACACATCTCCCGGCTCAGCCAGGAGCGGGCGCTGGGAACCTGCCACGTCAGTTGCTGGTACTCAGGCTGCACAGCTGGGCTCAGAGCCCCCTGAGTGACCACCCCCCCAAGTGACTCTGTCTCTGAAATGGGGGTGATGGTGGCATCGTATCATTCTGAAGATGACAGCCTCACACATAAAGTCCTCAGCGGCCACCTGCCCTAGGAACAGCTCAGGACTCCCTCCCTGATGTTCTAGAATGTTCTGTACTGTAGGGAATGGGGCGGGACACCACCTTTCATCCCAGGGCTTGGGGCAGGAATGTCCTGGTGTGTTTGTTGAGAGTGAAAGCGAGGGTTTGGCCTGGGTGGGCTTGATAGGGTAGGTGGGGTCTTGGGAAGACAGTGTGGTGCTGGCCAGAGTGGCAGGCACAGAGGGCTAGTGGTCTCTGGGGAATGGGGGCAGGGGCCCGTCACCGAGCAGACTGGAAGACAGAGGAGGTTGTCTGGGGCAGCTGTTGATCCTGGACCACCTGCCATACGTTTTTGGTCTGCTGAGAACAGCTTGGCATTGTTGTCTCAGCCTGCTCTGAGCTGCGTCATCCCTGGATATGCAGATGGCTAAGGCTCAGGTTCAAGTCCACCCAAAGAACCCAGGAAGAACGACCTGGCACCCTACTTCTGAGAACCCATTGAAAACCGTATGGGTCACAGTTACATTATGAGTCAGGTGAACATGCAGCTGAGCTTTGTGGGGAATGCTGCTTCTTGTGTGACTTTCAGACAGGCTGGGAGAGAGACCTCTCAAGAGTGAAGACACAGGTTTTATTCTGATTTTATGAGCAGATACAAATACTGTCTTTAAAATCACATCCCTGTTTGCCCTTGCTTTGTTTTGGTAAGTGTGGAGAGCAAGCTGAAATGAACTGTGGCTTCTATCCGGAGAGCGTGGCTTGAGTCACAAGTGGCTTCCAGGAGAGTCTGCTTCCCCTTTAAGAAGCGTGAGAGCTGGCCTCTTGCCTGAGGACCCAGGAGGGTGGGGAGGGGCACCAATGCTGTCTTCCTTCTGACAAAAACTTCTGCATAGGACTGATGGAGAAAGGGTGTGCTCAAAGGCCAAGCCCAGACCCGAGCCCCCTGTGAACCCTCATCTGCTTCCCTCTTCTGCACCAAGGACATCCGTCGGTGTGAGCTGGCACTGGGAATTAGAAATCAGCTGCCATGTGGGGCATTGCTGCCCCAGCAAAGACACCATTGGTCTGAAACAGAAGCAGCACAGCCTCCCACTTCCTACATGCCAGCTGACCTTCAACTTGGGATAAGCTAGAGTGTACTGGGTGGTCCACCTGTGGCCCAACCTACCAGACATCAGCAAGCTGCCTGCCCTGCAGTTGATGAAGTGCCCACGCTTAACCTACTCACTCACCATTCACAGTATCTGCTCAGCAGCAGGCTCCAATTCAGGCTTGAGGAGCACAGAGTTGGCCAAGAAGAAGCCAGCTCTATGAAGTGAGGACAGCTCTGAACAGGTGCTGAACCCACGGAGCCAGGCCGTGTGCTCAGATCAACCATACTACGCAAGCCCTCATGCAGAAAATGGGAACTTCTAGCTGGAGGAGACTTGCGAGCTGAGGGGCAGATGTTGCTGAGACCCAGACCAGGTCTGTGGGCAGAGGAAGGTGCAGAGGCAGAGTCCAAACTAGGCTGGTCCTGAGCCTTGTGGGCGGAGGGGATGGTGAGAATCGGGCTGAAGGCAGGTGCTGGACCCTGAAGGTGGGGGAGCCCAGGAAGCCACCTTGTTAGACGTGACAGGGTGCTCTTGAAGGCCCCATGGAAGGCTGTGGAGCCAGCAGAGCTGTCCCTGAGCTTGCTTCAGATGAGAATTCTCCCAAGGATAAGTCTTTGTTTCTCACTGATGTGTGAGTTCTTAAGAAGTCCAAAGCTGTGAGTTGGCTCCGTGAGTGATGTTGCTTAAGACGCTGGTCTGCTCAGCATCCCGGGGCCGTTGCTTGCTCCTCACACCGCCTCAAGTCCGTGCTGGGAGGAATGAGGACTTTGGAGTCCTCAGACCCAGGTCCAGATCCTGGTCCCTCTACTTACGAGCAGTGTGACCTGGAGGTCTTCAGCTTCATTTGTGGAAGTCGGGGTGGAGGTGCTACCTGCCCCCTGAAACTAGCCCAGCATGATGTCATTCTCTGTTAGGGATTGACTTTTGTTCCCCAAAAAGGGCTGCTGAGGAGAACCTTCTGAAGCCAGTAACCCTGTGGATGTGACCCTGCTGGGGAACAGAGTCTTGGAAGATCTTAGCAGTTACTCAATATGCAGATGTGCGAAGCAAATCCCAACCCAAAACCACTGCCATCGAGTTAGTTCCGACTCAGGGCACCCTATAGGACAGAGCAGAACTGCTCCATAGGGTTCTGAGGTGGGAGATCTTCTGGAGAGCTGGCCGACTCATCTTTCTCCTGTGGAGCAGTTGGTGTGCTTAAACTGCCTACCTGTGGTGAGCAGCCCAGTAGTGAGCTCTCTGTGTCCTTATAAAAGAGAGGAGACACGGAGTGGGATGGCTGAGGACTGCCAACCAGCATAGATGCTGGGAGAGACACGGGAACAGTCTCCCCTCAGAGCCTCAGGAGTGGACAAGGTCAACACCTGACCGCCCACCACTCATCTGTCCATCTGCTGTACTGCAGTGGCTTGGGTGTGGCTGTGATGCTGGACTAAGGTGGGCCTGACCCAAGTCATGGTATTTTCATTCACCTCACATGCATGTGAAAACTGTACAGTAAATTAGGAAGACCGTAGAAGGATTTATGCATTTGAGTTATGGTGTTGGCGAAGAATATTGAAAGTGCCATGGGCTGTCAGAAGAACCAACAAATCTGTTTTGGAAAAAGTACAGCCAGAATGCTCCTTGGAATCCAGGATGGTGAGACTTCATCTCTCATCTTTGGACATGTTATCAGGAGGGACCAGTCCCCGGAGAAGGACGTTATGCTTGGTAACGTGGAGGGTCAGCGAAAACCTGTAAGACCAATGGGGATTGGCACAGTGGCGGCAGCAATGGGCTCAAGAGTAACAACAGTTGTGAAGTTGGTACAGGACTGGGCGGTGCATCATTCTGTTGTGCACAGGGTTGCTACGAGTCACAACCGACTCAACAGCATATAACAACAACAACACCAGTCTCCAAACTGTGAGATGGTACAGTTTGTTCTTATATGGGCCCTAGTATGTAATATTCTGCTTATTTTGGTTTGGCAGACCCAGGGGACTAACACACCCACTCACCAAAATACCCATGTTGGGACTGATGGCCCAGGGCTGTCTATACTGGGTAGATTTTCCAGTTAGATGACTCTGGAGACTAAGGTTCCCAGGCAGTTGATGCTTGTTCCCTCCTGCACGAGTCAGGCAGACCTTTGTGTGCACAGGAGGCAACTGAATCAGCTGGAAGGAACTGTGCTCCGTCTGTGGGTGTGAGTCCGCCCCATTGAGTCCCAGCTCTGATGCTTGGGAGCTGTGTGACCTTGGGTGAGTCACTTAGCCTCTCTGGGCTTCAGTGTGTGTGAACTGGGGATGGTAAGAGCTCTCATCCATGATGTGGGAGAAAGATGAGGCTGTCTACTCCCATAAAGATTTTCAGTCTTGGAATCCCAATATAGGGTCGCTCCGCGTTGGAATGCACTTGACAACAGTGATTTTTGTTTCTGTGATCCCCCTCTCCCTGATAATCACTCATCCTTTCTCTGGGTAGATTTGCCTAGTCTACACCTTTCCTGGATTGTGAACTACAAGGTCAGCAGTTCAAACTCACCAGCTGTTTCTCAGAAGCCCTATACAGGGTTGCTATGAGTCGAAACCGACTTGACGGCACTTAACAAGCACACTACCATTCCTAGACGTGGAGTCCACAGTGTTTGCTCTCCGTGTCTGCTGTATTTCCCTCGGTGCGATGTCTTCATGATGGTGTATCACAGTCCCTCCCACTGTACGGCTGAGTAATGCCCCAGTGTGTGGGCGAGTGTCGTGTTCAGGGCTGGAATGTCTGATACATTAGTTACAAATGACAGGGACTGTCCAGTAAAAACACAGATGACCCATAGATGAGTCACTTCACCCAAACGCTTTGAATAGCACAGATGGTGGACATGGATGGCTGTCCTCTGGGGTGGGTTTCAAGGTGGGATCCTAGGAAGGGAAACTGAGGCTCAGACTGGACTAGGTGCCTGTTCAGGTGGAGGTCAAGTCCAGGTTCCCAGCCAGACCGTGGTCCACAGCATGCAGTGTTGAGAAAGCTCCCTCTCTCTCTCTCCCTCTTTCTCTCTCTCCCTCTGTCTCTCTCTTTCCCTCTCTCTCTCCCGCTCTCTCTCTCTGTGTGTGTGTGTGTGTGGTGTGTGCAGGCAGGCTCTATTTGTGGTCAGTGTGGATGGTTTGGGGTTTACTGGGCTGTCACTTAAATGGTTGTGTGCCCCTTTTTATTTCCTGGGGTGCCTGGTCCCACCTGTGTGCTGGGGCAGGTGACTGAGGGCAGTGTGGGGCCACCATCCCAGGACGAGAAAGCCTTGTTGCACTAGGACCCCATCTGCCAGGCCCTCACCTTGAAGGGGCACCTCACCCCTCCACACTCCACAAATCCACACTCCGGTCCAGGTGAGCCAGGACCCGGCCATGGTGTCTGGGAAATGCAGTCCCAGCCTCCCAGGCCCTCTGTCCCTTTGGGTGACATTCTCATGGGAGTGGGATGTGAACAGACCCATAAACAGTTCTCTGATGGCAAAGGGCCGTCAGAGGCGTCTGGAGAACATCGCCTCTGGGGCTGAGAAGACTTTTCTAGAACCTCAGTAGGTGTGATGTAATTAGGTTAACAGCAAAACGTGTGGATTTCTTAGAATCCTGGCTTCTTAGGAGCAGTGTTTAACACACTCAGCTCTACCATCCGCTGACTGGGGGCGTGGGGAGCGGGAGGGGGTGAGTGCAGTGGGGCAGGTAGGTAGAGGTGGAGATGTAGTGGGGAGAGGGCGGGTGAACATGACGGGTGTCAGAGCTAGCCACTGGGGTTGGGGAGCAGGGGTGGGGAATGGGGAGGTGGGTTGAGGGGAAAGAGGCAGGAAGACAGCCCCTTGCAGGTCTGTGGCCCAGGCTTTGCAGACACTGGTGGTGGTGGTTTTACCATGCTTCAGGGGAAGGAGCAGGGTGAATGTGAATCATGAATGGGGACTGTGCTCCAGAGCTAAAAGGGCTGGTTGGAGTCTCTGTGTTTCCTCCCTGAGCCTCAGTTTTCTCATCTGTGAAGTGGGTGGGTCCTTCTTCAGGAGACTGGAGACTCCGGCCCTTACACTGCCTGGTGGCTGTCTCTTGGCTGCTGTCTCCAGTCCTCCACCCAGTGTGGAGAATCTGGTAACACAGCGTGGGCTACGCCCAGCAGACCAGGGACTGGGAGTCCTTTTTATTTTATATTTTTAAGGTTTTCTACCTTAGTTTGACTTAGTAGTGTTGTTGTTAAATGCTGTCAAGTCGGTTCTGACTTCTCGCTATGAGTCAGTTCTGACTTGATGGTACTTAACAGCAACAACTGAGGCAGTTTATTGCAAAGCGAAAGTGCACTTCAGAGAGAGAAGTGGGTCTGCTTGTGAATGGAGAAGACCCTGTGGAATTGAGAACATGGGGAAAGTCCTGTTTTCACCTCCTGGTCCTGGGTGCCCTCCCCCAGGGGCAAGGCTGATGCTGCCCCCCCCATAGATGAAGAGGAGGAACATTTCTTTGATTTTTAGTAAAGGGGTGCAGGCTTTCTTCTCCTGATGCTATTTTTGGCAGATTGTAGTTAAATACCATTGAGTAGACCCCGATCCATAGCGACCCTGAATAGGGTTTCCAAGGAGCAGCTGGTGAGCTTGAACCACCGACCTTGCAATTCAAATGGGTTTGCAGTCTGGTGCATTAACCCACAGTGCCACACCAGGACTCGATTGTTGTTGTTGTTAAGTGCTGTTGAGTCGGTTCCGACCCATAGCGACCCTGTATAGGGTTTCTAAGAAGCAGCTAGTGAGCTTGAACCTCCAAGCTTGCAATTCAAACAGCTTTGCAGTCTGACACATTAGCCCACAGTGCCACACCAGGACTCCAGGACTCATCAGTTGAAGGTTATTTCCCTTTGTGGTTGGTGGGTTTTCTCGTAACGGGTGTTATTCCTTTCTGCCGTGGTTCTAGGTCCGGCTTGCTTTTTCCTTGCCCCTAGGCTGTCTCTGTTTGGCCAAGGGAGAAGGAGGGCTCAGGATAGCCCTAGTCTGTCCCTGTCACCACCTCAATGTGGACTTTGGAACATGAGGCCCCTGGTGCATCAGAGTGGGTCAGAAAGTTACCCTTTGCCAAGAGTGGCCAATAGATCCCCATTCCACCTGTGCCCCCAAGGACGGTGTTGGCATCACATGGGGCTCTCTGGGCTCCTTATAAAACATGCATAAACACTTCCCAGACAAAACTACATACCTGTCAACACAGGTTTCCTGGGTGTGAAGGCTTGGCACCATAGTCTCTTGTCTTTGTGTGTAAGGGGTGTCTCTTACAGGCAGCATATTGAAGGGGCCTGTTACTCTTATCCATTCTGTTACTCTCTGTCTCTTCACTGACATTTAAGCCATTGACATTCTGTGTAATTATCAATTGTTGTTGTTGTTAGGTGCCATCAACTTGGCACC
>NW_006408990.1:736359-738405 GCF_000296735.1 Chrysochloris asiatica | reverse complement strand
ATGTTAGGGAAATTTTCTTCCAGAAGTTCCTCAACTATCTCCTCTGTGGACTCGTGTGATTCTTCCTGTTCCAGAATTCCAGTAATTCTTAAGTTATTCCTCTTCATGTTGTCCAACATGAATCTTAGCCTCTCTTCAGATTTTTAAAATCCTTTTTTTTTCTGCTTGCTATTCTATCTTAGCAGTATTGAGAGATTTGTTTTCCAGCTCACTGGTTCTAGCTTCCATCTCTTCAGTTCTACTCCTTTGCCTTTTCAGAGTATTGTTCATTTCTGATATTTTATTATTAATCATCAGAACCTCTTTTTTGCAGGTTTTGAATAGTTTCCAATGCTATATCTATCTTACTTGACTGTTCCTGTAGCAGTTTCCCGACTTCTTCTTTATTTTCCTCCACCCTTCTGTGAAGCATTTGGATTTGTCTCCATATCATTTTCCTGAATTCCTTCTCAGGCAGATCCAAAGCCTGCTCTTCTTGTAATGGGAAGTCTATGCCTACCTCCAGTTCATTTGTCTCAGTTACTCTTTTCTGTTTCTGGACATATGCCAAGATCTTTTGTTGTTTCTTGAACATTTTCAATAGTGAGATGTGTTTTCAATGATTAAATGAATATATGTTGCTGTATTATTAAGCTTACTAAGTGCCTCCTTGTGGATGTGTTCTGGAGATAGTCTTCCCTTTTCACATATCCTATTATTCAACTTCAAGTAATCTTAGCCAGTGTTGGCTATCTATATAATATACAGCAGCTGGTATTGGCTCCTGCCCAGATGGTGGGAGACACCATAGTCTCTTGGGATGACTCTGTTAATGGATATAACTGAATAAAGATGATGTTCCACATCCCAGTTTGGCAGTAGCACTTGCGGTCTTAAAAGCTCATGAGAAACCATCTAAAATATGACTATTGGACTCTACACATCTGGAGCCAATGAGAATGAAGGAAACTAAAGACTCAAAGAAGAAACTAGATCATAGGATTACTGGCCAACATGAACCATGGCCTCCTCTAGCTGAGACCAGAAGAAGTAGATGGTGCCTGGCTACCCACCAACCATTCGGCCCAGGGACACAACAGAAGGTCCTGGAGAGCAAGAGAGGGAAATGTGGAACACAACTCAAATTCCTAGTAAACACCAGACTTAATGCACTGAGAGAGACTAGAACAATGCCCAGGATTATCACCCTAAGATATACTTTGAACATGGAACTGAAGCCACCACTGTGGTCACCTTTCATCCAGATAATAGACTGGCTTATGAAATTAACAGTGTCATCCACGAGTTCTATGCTCCCTTAAATCAACCAACTATAGGAGAACAATTTTAAATGTTTAAATGTTTAAACTAAAACAAAGATGAGAAGCTAAGTAGGGATGGGAAAGTCAGATTAATGGGATCGGAACAAATGGAAAGCAAATGCTAAGAATGTTAATCCATTGTGACAACTGTAACCAGGGTCATGGAACTGATATCATGTATCGAAATTGTTAAATGGGACCCTAATTTTCAGTGTAAACTTTCACTTAAAACACAATAACATATATATTTTTTAACGCAAAAGATATTCTTGGGGTTTTTAGGGTTTACACCAAAATATAGATCCACGGATGCTGCAGGAAATTGATTCACAGATGCTGCTGGGAGTCAGAATCCTTCCTTACTCACTGCTGAATGGCCTCAGGCACTAGGGTCACCTCGGAGGCAGCAATTTCTTCATCCCCAGAGATGCCAGTCTGTACCAAGGTGCCACACTGTAGGTTAAGCACTGGGCTGCCAATTGTAAGTTCAGTGGTTCAATCCCACAAGGTGTTCTTTGGAAACCCTATAAAGAGGTGCTATGAGTCAGAACTGACTCAACGGCACTTAGGAACAGCAACACCATCAAGGTGTTAGAGACGACTTTAAAGTAGTAGTAGTAGTTTCTGTGGTGTTTCACGTTTTGTTAAACAGTGTCAGTGGGGGTGTCTATGGGAGCTTCCGGCCCATTGGGCAGTGTCAGTAAGAGTGTCTATGGGAGCTTGTGTTCCATTGGAGACTGTCAGT
>NW_006408990.1:734142-735729 GCF_000296735.1 Chrysochloris asiatica | reverse complement strand
GTGTCTATGGGAGCTTGTGTTCCATTGGAGACTGTCAGTGGGGGTGTCTATGGGAGCTTGTCCTGTTGGGCATGGTTGGTGCAAGTGTGTGGGAACTTGCCCCATTGGGCGAAGTCTGTAGGAGCATAGGGTGTTCACATTCCACTACAGGACTATTCGTGAGAGCTCATGTTCTGTTAGGCAGTGTTGGTAGGAGCGTCTGTGGGCACTCACGTTCCATTGGGCTTTGTCCATACGAATATTTGGGAGATTGTATTCTGTTGGTCCGAGTTGGTAGGAGCATCTGTGGGATGTGCCTCTCCTCCAACTGGTGACTCAGGGTCCGCCCTCTCCTTTCAGTTACATGATCATCACAACAAATGCCTTCTTCATCACAGCAAGTTCCCTGTAGCCACAGAAGACAGGAGTCCTGTGGGCTCTTGAGTGGCTCAGCCCAGACATGACACAGAGCACTGCTGCCCACTCACTATTGGCCAGGGTTAGTCACATGGCCCCACATCTTGTAGGGGAGTCTGGAAAATGTCAGGGAGCATCACAAAGATGTGCTGAGTGTTGTGGATTTAATTGTGTCCCCTAAAATATGTGTTGGAGTCCTTACTCTTGTACCTGTGGATATGACTCTAGAAATAGGGGGCTTCTTTTATTATGTTAATGAAATCTTAGCTGAGTACGTTGGGCCCTATGACTAATCACTTCTGAGTTACAGAAAGACCAAACAGACACAGAGACACACAGGGGAAGACAGAAACCATGTGAGGACCAACCACACCAAAGATCTCCAGCAGACACCAGAGACCAGGAGAGAGGCCACAGAGGAAACTAACATTGCCAAGACTCCGGTTTTGACATTTTGGCCTCCAGAATGGTGAGAAAAATAAAGGTGTGTTTGTAGGGTAATGTCAGGTGGCCTTTGTCCTTGGCTTTGGAGACATAATCCTCGGAGTCATTGGAGCACGTTGGTCTAGGACTTCCAGGATGCGTGCTGAAGATTCGGCTAGCAGGCCAGGAGCAGCTCACCTGGGAGGCAGATACCAAGTACCCTCAGGGGGCACCATTTAGTCCATCATGCAGAACTGGTTGATGAAAGCCAGGAGCCCTAGGGCTCAGAGAGCCTCCTAGTTGGAGAAGGAAGTTTGATGCACTCTTGTTGAGACACAGAAACTCTGTGTTGGGAACCCTCCCAGGCCTTCTCATAATGATCTGATCTGTGTCCTTTTGCTAGAATAGATCTATAACCATCAGTATCGTTTTCTCCATGAGCTCTGTGAGTCACACTCCCAAGTGTGAGGCTGGCATCTGCCCATTTAGCCATTAGGAGGACCAAAACCCCACTGGCATTGAGTGGACTCTGATCCACAGCAACCCTGTGTAGGGTTTCCAAGAATATAAATCTTTATGGAAGCAGAAAGCCACATCATTCTCCTTTGGAGCAGCTGGTGGGTTTGAACTGCTGCCCTTACAGTTAGCAGCCCAATGCCTAGCCCACAGCACCACCAGGGCCCCAATCTGAAAGATAGCGTCCTTCTAATCTGTGAGATCTACCCTAGCTCTGGGTAGCTGGGGTCCAAGAGAGAGTGCCTGGTGGAC
>NW_006408990.1:731707-732985 GCF_000296735.1 Chrysochloris asiatica | reverse complement strand
TTTTTTTGTTGTTGTTTTGTTTTTTCAATTACTCGGGTTTCACATTAGCAGTGTCTCTCACTCTCTTGCTTTTTCCGCTTTCCCTCTCAAAGTATTGATAATAATGAGTTATTGGGGCACTATGAGTTAGGTGCTGGGTTGGTGGTTCAAATTCACCAGCTGATCTGTGGGAGAAAGATGGAACTGTCTGCTCAGGTAGTAAAGATTTACAGTCTCAGAAACCTATAAGTGTTGCTAGAAATCAGGATTGATTGGATGACCTTGGGTTTGGTTTTGGTATACATGTTGCTGATCCTTTCATATGGAAGTGAAGGTCAGCATATTAAACATTCAGGAACAAGTGGGGAAGGATGCCTGCTCAGCTTATTTAGACATTTCTATCAGCACGACGTTGTCTTGTTTTGTGGTTTCAATTTGCTATTGTCATTAGGTACTATCAAGTTGGTTTTAGTTTTAGATTTTAATTTTAATTTACATTTTGAATCACATTTTTTCTGTGTACTTGTGGACCATACAATTTTATAATGTGTTCCTTGGATAGCTTTTATCTTGCTGAATTTATTATGAAGATACTTCTCTAATTCAAAAGGGATGGGGGGAGGGACTTCCGGCGCTTCCCTGACCAGGCACCTCAGGTAGGGAAGTCTCTGAGGAAAAGGAGTGGAATTGCACATAGCAAACCTCTGTCTAGCAGACAGACAGCCTTTGAACAAACATAAGATCTTATATTTCAACATTCTAAACTTGTTTTTTTTAAAGGTCAAATTACTGAGGAATTAAAGGCATTTTGAGCTTTTGCCTGCCTGCACGAGGCTCCCGCTTCTGCACCCGCACCGGTGAGTGCCTCTGTCCCCTGCAGACCTTGGAATGCAGGGCTAGAGCAACCCCACTTTGAAGGCTGCATTTCCAGAGAAAAGGAAGCATAAACTAACAAAGCCGAGCAAATAGAGAGGGATATTGGCACGGATATCATGAAATTCGGGGTAACAACAGTACAGAGAGACTGACAGAGGCATCTTTTACGTCATCAAATACAGACACTACCTCCCTGCAGCCATTAACCCCAGCCCTCTACCAAGCCTGGTCTAGACCAGCCCTCTGCCAAGCCGCCGAGGTCCAGGGCCCCTGAGACCCAACCCGCCCTCAGCCCGGTCCCCGAGGCTCAAGCTGCCTGATGCCCAGCTGCTGACACCCAGGCCCCCTGAGGCCCAAACCTCCCGCCCAAGGCCCAAACCACCCGCCCAAGGCCCAAACCACCCGCCCGAGGCCCAAACCACC
>NW_006408990.1:716199-717143 GCF_000296735.1 Chrysochloris asiatica | reverse complement strand
AATTTTCCTAGATTCATACTCCATACATTTCATGTTCCAGTTATTAATGGATGTTTGAAGCGATTTCTCCTCATTTTGAGTTGTGCCCCATCAGCAAATGAAGGCCTTGAAAGTTTTACTCCATTTGCTTCATCACGGTCAACTCTACTTTGAGGAGGCAGCTCTTCCCCATTTGTATTTTGAGTGCCTTCCCACCTGAGGGGCTCATGTTCCAGCACGATATCTGACAGTATCCTGATGCTCTTCTGTAATATGCATCCTCCTGGAACCATTTGAGTGTTTCAGTGCTATTCAAAAGGTTTCCATGGTTAAACATTTGGAAGTAGTTTGCTTCTCCTTCTTCAGAGTCTGTCTTAGTTTAGAAGGCTGAAATCTGGCCACCATGAATGACCCTGCGGCATTCAAATCACCAGTGGCATAGCTCCCAGCATCACAGCAACATGCAAGCCACCACAATGCGACAAGCTGTCAGATGAGTAGTGGGAGGAGAGACTATTGACCCCCAAATATTCATGCTGTTCTCAGTCCATTTTTTTTTTTTTTCTTCTTCTTCCCATTATATAGTGACCTTTTGATAGAGTTACTGGCAAGTTTCTGGGTCAAACTTTGGGCATTCTTAGCAAATAGGTAGTGTGTGCTGAATACATTGAGGGTGGTGGTGATGATGGTGATGGTGACAATGACAATGTCAATAATACTGATGATAGCAGTGAATGAGAGAGTGGTGATTATGATGGTCTTAAAAGTGGTGATGATAAAAATGATGGTGATGATGATGATGTTGGTAGTGGTTCTGATACATAATGCTAATGATGGTGGTGACAGTGATGATGATGTGGGTGATGATGGTGGTGGCAATGATGGTGATGATGTCAGTGATGGTGGTGGTGGAGATGATGGGGGTGTTGATAGTGATGATGATGGTGGTGATGGTGATGATGATG
>NW_006408990.1:704057-716014 GCF_000296735.1 Chrysochloris asiatica | reverse complement strand
TGGTGGTGATGGTGGTGGTGATGATGGTGGTAGTGATGATGATGGTGATGATGGTGATGATGATGAAGTTGACATATTCTGAGCATCACTGCAGGTCAGAAACAGTACTGAGAATGTTCTAAATGCTAAGTCATTCAATTCTCCAGCAACTCTATGGAGTAAGAAGTCTTGCAATCTGCCTCTGTGGAGTGGTCACCATCCTCACTCTCACATGTCAGCCCTGGTCATTCCTAGATAGCTCCCTATGACTTACAAATGAGGAAAATGAGACACAAAGAACCAATGTAATGATCCCGTGCTGGCCTGTGGGGTGAGATCACTGGTATTTCAGCTCAGGCCAAAGAAGAATCCAATACCTTCTTTTTATTTGTATTTCTTGATTGTATAAACAGTATTACAACAATCATGGTGTTGTAGATTGAATTGTGTCCTTCTAAAATGTGTGTTTGGACTTCTGGTATGGAGTTGTAGGATAAGCACTGGAATGCAAACCACAAGGCCGAGGAAAGGTTTTCATATTAAAAGAAACATTCTTTGATGGCTACTATGGGTACGAGGGAGGGGAGAGTAATTCACTGGGTAGAAGGTAGACACATGTTAGCTCAGATCATGGGAGAGCTGTACACATGAAAAGGGACAGTGGCAGAAGAAGGATAAAGACAGATGAAGACACAGGGAAGTATGCAAGGGTTAAAGGGAATAGAGGTAAATAGTGATATATAAACAACCTTGGAATAAGTGTTTTATTGCAGGTACATGGATTAAGAAGACTTGGGTTGGATGGGTAAGGGAGGAAGAGTGATATATATATATGTTTGAAAGAGGATATTTATTTACCTTTTCTTTTCTTCAAACACAAGCTATGAATGTGGTGAAGCATACAGCAGGAAAGATGTTGAACACTTTTTTAGTTGTTATCAAACATCTAAGACAATGAGTTGATGGTCCTGGGGGACACCATGGTGAGTTGGCACAACGTGGTCCACAAAGATGATGTTTTGCATCCTACTTGGGTGAATAGTGTCTGAGATCCTGAAAGCTCATGGGCGGCTGTCTAAAATGCAGACATTGGCGTTTCCATTGGTGATACTAATGTAAGAGGCTTAGAATCAATTAGTCCAATGTTGCTAATGGGGTCCTGGGGTGTTGCTGTAGGATAAGTACTAGACTGCTAACCATAAGCTAACTGCAAGGTCAGCAGTTCAAACCCATCGGCTGCTCCTCAGAAACCCTATGAGTCAGAACTGACTCAACAACACTGAACAACAATAACAATGGACTAATGGAACCTGTAGACATCAATCTCCATGACTCTGAGACCATAAGAACTAGATGGTGCCCAGTTACCACTACCAACTGTTCTGAAAGGGATCATATTAGAATATCCCAGATAGAGTGGGAGAAAATGTGAAACAAAACTCAAAATTATTAAAAAAAAATAGAAGAAGAAGACAGGATCTACTAGTCAGAAAGAGACTGGAGGAAGCTGAGACCATGGCCCTTGACCACCCTTCAGGTCTGGAAAGGAACTCACCCTCGTGGCTCAATTTTCAGCCAAACAATAGATAAATTTACAGGTGGTGGTGATGGGGGGGTAGGGTGGGGGAGAACAACAACATTAGCAAGGCACGCTCACCGTTCAAAACCAAAAGGGCAACGTTTTTCATTTTACTAAGGACAAAGTTGAGAAGGAATAGGAAGTTTGGTGGAAGCCAATAGGAACCAGGGAGGAAGTGGAAAACCTGTTCTTGCACAGACAGGAACATTGAGATGAAACGAAGTGTATGATTTGTTGACTGTAAAGCTGATTATCGTCACTCAATTCACAATTAAAAGTTCAAAAAAACCAACCAAATAAACACAAGGTTGACAGTTCAAAACCATCAGCTGCTCCTCGGAAATCCTATACAGGGTCGCTATGAGTTGGAATCAACTTGACGGCACTTAACAACAACAACAAAATACGTGTTGGTGTGGCATTATAGGATAAGTGCTGGGCTGCTAATCACAAGGTCAGCAGTTCTAACCCACCATACCCTCCTCGGAAACCCTATCCAGGGTCACTGAGTTGGAACTGACATGACAGCACATAACTGCAGTAACACAAATTATGTGTCGATAATTCTAACCCCTGCACTTGTACATCTGATTCTGTGTGGCAATAAGGTGTTTCTTTGTTATATTAAGGAAGCCATCCCAGAGTAGGATGAGTCCTAAACTTGACACCTGTGAGTTCTAAAAAGAGCAGAACTGACACACGGTAGGAGACTCTTGCCAAGGCACTCCTGCGATGACTGACGAGGAAGGCCCGCCCTTCAAACCAGACTTCCAGCCTCCAGAACTGTGAGAAAACCTGTTTCTGTTCTTTAAAGCCAGTTACCTGAGGTATTTCTGTTACAGGAGACCTATTGCCATCCAGTTGATTCCAACTCATAGCAACCCTGAATAAAGTTTCTGAGGCTGCAAACCTTTGTGGGAGCAGATAGCTTCATCCTTTTCCTGTGGAGTGGCTGGTGGGTTTGAACTGCCAACCTTGTGGTTAGCAGCCCAACAGTCAACCCACTGCACCAACAGCCCTCCCTTCTGATACAGAAGCACTAGGTAACTAACACACACAGGATTTCGAATAAAGCTTAAAATTTGCCAGATGTGGGTGGGACAAAGAGCGCCGTTTCCCATGGGGAGGTAGGGTCCTTGCCTCGCTCTGCCCCACCGACCAGCACTGCTCAGCATCTTTCCTTGCATGCTCCTTGTTCCTTGGACACCTCCTGACTTTCAGGTCCTTAAGTTATTTCCAGGTTTTAATTGCTATCAATTAAATAGTGCCACACGCAACATCTTTAGGCGTATGGCTTTTCCTTTTTGGGAGTTATTTCCTTGGAATAAATTCCCAAGAGGTTATTACTAAAGCTGGGGGAGGGATACTTTTAAAGTCAGTATAGTTGATTTGGAGTTAGATAGCTGGACCGAACGAGCACACTTACTCAGCAAGACATTGTCTGTGGGGGTGCTGCAATGGGGCTTAAAGGCCTGGGGAGGGAACCCCAGTGTCATGCTGACCCAAGGTCACCAGGACTGTGCTCATGGAAGAACGGGAGAACTATAACCTTTGTAAAGTCTAAGAGAAAGCTTCTCGTTGAATGGCCCTCAGAATCCCTTGGGGGTGATGGGAACCCTCCTGACCCATCACATGCCCCTGTGCTTTATCGAGCTCTGGGGGTGAAGCCAGAGTCTTGCATTTGAAACACGCTCCCAGTGACTGAGGCCAACTGAGTTGTGCAGGCTGCCAAGTGGTGCAGTCTCCTCTCAGTGCTGGGCCAGGAGATTTCAGGTTCATCCCAGGTGATTCCAGGTGTGTCCCAGGTGATTCCAGGTGTGGTCCAGGTGATTCCAGGTGATTCCAGGAGCATCCCAGGTGATTCCAGGTGTGTCCCAGGTGATTCCAGGTGTGCCCCAGGAGATTCCAGGTGCAGCCCAGGTGATTCCAGGTGTGGTCCAGGTGATTCCAGGTGTGTCCCAGGTGATTTCAGGTGTGTCCCAGTTGATTCCAGGTGTGGTCCAGGTGATTCCAGGTGTGTCCCAGGTGATTTCAGGTGTGTCCCAGTTGATTCCAGGTGTGTCCCAGGTGATTCCAGGTGTGGTTCAGGTGATTTCAGGTGTGTCCCAGGTGATTCCAGGTGTGTCCCAGGTGAATCCAGGTGTGTCCCAGGTGATTCCAGGTGTGGCCCATGGTGGGCAGGTGGGGACTCAGCTCTTCACCGGCTTCCTGGTGGTCCTCTAGCAGCTCAGGTCGGAGAAGTGCCAGGCCAGAGTTTTGCTGATGGCAAGCATTTGGCACAAGGTGGGAGGCCTCAGCACACCTGTTTGGAGAGTCCCAGGTAATGACACCAGGCTTGCCTCTCTGCTGACAGCTCCCTTCCTCCCCAGGGTACCAAGTGATGGTGGCTGATGCGGTGGCAGAGGAGCGAGCTGAAGCCTGCGCCACCGGTTAGCGCCCGGAGCTGTCCCCACGCCCACTGTAGGATCTGACCTGTCCCTGAGGGGAAGCATGTCGAAGAAAGGCCGGAGCAAGGGCGAGAAGCCGGAGATGGAGTCCGACGCCATGCAGGCTGCCAATGAGGAGCTGCGGGCCAAGCTGACCAGCCTCCAGGTGGAGTTCCAGCAGGAAAAGAGTAAGGTGTGCACAGGGGCTGGTCCTGAGGGGTTAGGGTCTGTGTGCAGGGGCCATAGATGGGCACCAGCCTCCCTGGGCCTCCATGTACCCCTAGTGGACATGGGGTTGTCCTCATTGTGTACAGAGACTGGTCAGTGTGAGCCCTGCCCCCACATGTCCACATCTGCTGGACAGAAATGGCATGTTGGCTGGACCAGGGTTTGGAACAGAGATGTTCGAGAAGCAGCTGTGCGGGTCAACACACCACCAGACTGGACCCGACAGCCACGGGTGCCCACTTAGAGCACAGCTGTGATGTGAAGGTCAGCATGGTGGGGCTTTCTGACCTATAGAACCTGGACCTGGGCTCACACGCAGACTGGGCGTGTGCTGACGTCACCACCTGGGCAGGGGCTTAGAGTGTCCATTTCCTCTTGACTCCTGACCCCAGACCCTGCTCCCAACATTTACTGCACCTCTGGCCCCTTCTCTGCCTCTGTCCCCTCCCGCCGCAGGTGGGCAAGCTGCGTGAGCGGCTGCAGGAGGCACGGCTGGAGCGGGAGCAGGAGCAGCGGCGGCACACGGCCTTCCTGTCCGAGCTGCGTGCCAAGCTGCACGAGGACAAGACGCGCGAGTTGCAAGCGCTGCGCGAGGCGCTCATCCGGCAGCACGAGCAGGAGACGGCACGCGCAGCCAAGATCAAGGAGGGCGAGCTGCAGCGGCTGCAAGCCACGCTGACACTCTTGCGCGATGGCGCGGCCGACAAGGTCAAGACGGCGCTGCTGGCTGAGGCGCGAGACGAGGCGCGCAGGGCTTTTGATGGTGAGCGCCTGCGGCTGCAGCAGGAGATCCTGGAGCTCAAGACCGCGCGCCGGCAAGCGGAGGAGGCGCTCAGCACCTGCGTGCAGGCGGACAAGGCCAAGGCCGCTGACCTGCGCGCCGCCTACCAGGCGCACCAGGACGAGGTGCAGCGCACCAAGCGGGAGAGCGAGCGTGACATCCGCCGGCTGGTACGCACCCCTTCACCTTTCCTTTCTTTTCCCTCGGTGTGGACCACCAAACAGGTGATGGGTAGGCCATAAACCAACCCTCTGAGAGCACTTTGGAGCGCTGGGAGTTGGGAACAGAGGGCTGTTCAAGGAGAGGAAAATCATAGTTTGCAAACATCCACCACGTCGGGCTAAAACCCTGAAGTGGAAGAAGTAACCTTCTGAGGGAGAAGAGAGCGGCAGGTCACTTTCCTCCCTGGGAGCCTTGGGGGACCCAATGTGGGCTGAGGTCCAGTTTCCCCAGACAAAGGGGCTTGCCAGGGGCTTGCAGTAGTCAGTCAGCCTCTGCCATCTCTCAGGGTGGGCATGAAACATTGGGAACTGGAGAATGATTGCTGAATTCTGGTTTCTGGAGTGCATGGAACTCATGGTTGTTGTTAAGTGACACCGAGACCGTTCCAACTCATAGTGACCATTCGGACAACAGAATGAAAGACTGCCCAGTCCTGCACCTCCTCACACTGTTGTTATGCTTGAACTAATTCCTGCTGCCACTGTGCCAATCCAGCTAATTGGGGTCTTCCTCTTTGTCTCTGACCCTCCATTTTATCAAACACGATGTTCTTCTTCAGGGACTGATCCCTGGTGATAAAATGTCTGAGTATGAAAGACAATTGCCATGCTTACTTCTAAAGAGCACTCTGGCTGCTCTTCTTCCAACACAGATCTGTTGGTTCTTTTGGCAGCCCATGGTACTTTCAATATTCTCCTCCAACACCATAACTCAAAAGCATCAATTCTTTTACAGTTTTCTTTATTCATTGTCCAATTTTCACATGCATATGAGGTTACTGAAAATATCATAGCTTGGGTCAAGCACACCTTAGTCCTCAAACGGGCATCTTTGTTCTTGAAGACTTTAAAGAAGTCATATGCAATAGATTTGCATAATGCAATCTGTCATTTGATTTCTTGACTGCTCCTTCCATGAGTGTTGATGGTTGATCTGAGCAAAATGAAGTCTTAGACAACTTCAATCTTTTCTCCATTGATCTTGATGTTATTTATTGGTGCAGTGGTGAGAATTTTTCTTTTTTTTTTTTTTACAATGAGGTACCAACCATACAGAAGGCTGTGGTCTTTGATTTTCATTAAAAAGTATTTTAAGCCCTCTTCACTTCAGCAAGCAAGGCTGTACCATCTTCATAGTGCAGGTTGTTAACGAGTCTTTCTCCAGTTCTGATGCCACATACTTCTTCATATAATCCAACTTCTCAGATTATTTGCTCAGCATACAGATTTGCTCATAGTAAGTATGGTGAACGAATACAACCCTGGTGCACACACCTTTCCTAATTTTCAACCATTTGGTGTTCCCTTGTTCTGTTCGAACAACTGTCTCTAGATGTATGTACAGGTTCGTCATGAGCACAATTAAGTGTACTGGAATACTCATTCTCTGCAATGTTGTCCATAGTTTGTCATGATCCACACAATAGGAAACCTTTGTATAGTCAATAAAGCACAGGTAAGTACCCTTCTGGTATTCTTTGCTTTCAGCCAAGATCCATCGGACATCAGCAATGCTATTCCTCATTCCACAACCTTTTCTGAATCCGGCTCGAACCTCTGGCAGTTCCTTGTCAATGTACTATTGGAGCTGTTTTTAAATTATCTTTAGCAAAATTTTACTTGTATGCGATATTAATGATATTGTCCTATGATTTCCACATTCTACTGGGTCACCTCTCTTTGGAATGGGCACAAATATGGATCTCTTCCAATCAGTTGACCAGGTAGTTGTCTTCCAAATTCCTTGGCAGAGATAAGTGAGTGCCTCCTGTGCCCCCTCACTTTGTTGAAAGATTTTAATTTGTGTTCAATCAATTCCTGGTGCCTTGTTCTTTGCCAATGCCTTCAACGCACCTTGGACTTCTTCCTTCAGTACCATTGACTCTTAATCATATGCTACCTCTTGAAATGGTTGATCACTGACCATTTCTTTTTGGTACGGTGACTCTGTGTATTCCTGCAATCTTCATTTGATGATTTCTGCATCATTCAATGGTAGTGTGTAAACCCAGACTCCAGGGTTTACTGCCTTGCTGACAGTTACTCTCAGGACTTTCTTATATACCTCCTTTTACATAGAATTTATTCCTAAATCTCAGGACGACATCGGAAAGAGGGGCCACCATAGAGACGCTGTTTGACCTTTGTTTATAATGAAACCCTCATGTGGGGACATCTCCATTTGTATCAGAGTTTCCTTACTGCTGGCTTGTGTGAGGTGGATGCTGAGGGCCTTGGTGGTCTCAGTGACCTCTAGGTTTGTCCATCCCAAGGTCACTAACTCCTGTTTTCATTCATGTCCTCTGTGAGACACTCTCCCCAGGGTGCTGGACACTGGGCAGGCCTGGAGGGGTTAGTGTGGACTCACATGTGTATGGGCTTGGTGTGGGCTCACGCATGTATAGGTTCACCCCTGTAGAGGTTCAGGTCTTCCATGTGAGCTCACAGATGTGTGGGTTCATCCATGCAAATTTCCAGGTCCTTGGTGTGGGTTCACACATGTGTGGGTTCAGCCATGTAGAGGTTCAGATCCTTGCTGTGGGTTCGCACATATGTGGGCTTACTCATGTAGATATCTGGGTTCATGAGTGTAGAGATCTGGTACTCAGGATCTGAGACTCAAGCAACCACGTGGTTCTGAGTTTGGGTCTCAGTGAAGCAGTGAAGTCATGGTTGGAGGACATCAATGTCTGCTACAGGTGGAAGCTATCACATGGGTGAGGATGTGGGCGGACAGGACATGGGTGAGGATGTGGGATGGCCAGCAGAGCAAAGATGGAGAGTAATGCTTGGGTGAGGACGGGTGAGGGAGCACAATGTCAGGGACTTGGTGGGGTGGTGGGGGAAAGACAGAACATGAGAAAGGGTGTGTGTGTGAGGGAGACAACATGGGTGAGGAAACGTGGAGGAGCCAGCCTATAGATGAGGATGGTGGGGGGCACACAAGGACAAGGGCATGGAAGGTACCTGGAAGGACCCAGGGAGATGAGGACCAGGACTTGGGGACCCCAACCTTCAATGGTGGCCAGAGCAAGCAAAGCTCTGAGGAAGATAGAGATGGAGAATTAATGTGTGGTATCTTGAACTGAGAGACCAATGACATAGGAGTGGACATTTCTAGAGTCTGGGGGCGACAGTGAGACAGGAAGGACATGCCCCTGGCTTTGGTGGCAAGGTGAGCTTTGCCCGAGCAGCTTGGTGCAGGGAGGCGGCTGTTCCCTGGGGGACTGAGGCGGTGGGAATGGAGATGGGAGACCCAACCCAGTGAAGACGCTGCTTTGAGGGAGGTGGGAGAACAAGGGTGAGGGTTTGGTGTTATGTCACTGAGGTGTGAGAGACCTGCTGCTGTGTGGGTGTGAAGGGGGCGGGTCTCATCTGCTGTTGCCCGACAGAGGTCAGTGGCATGGCTCAGGTGATCTTCACCTTTCCTGGGCTGACTTGCTTTCTCTAATTCCCAGATGGAGGAGATCAAAGGAAAAGACCGTGTGATCCTGGCTCTGGAGAAGGAGCTGGGGGTACAGACAGGCCAGGCCCAGAAGCTGCTCCTTCAGAAGGAGGCACTGGATGAGCAACTGGTCCAGGTCAAGGGGACTGAGCGGCACCACGGCAGTCCCAAGAAGGAGCTCCCACCGGGCATCGGAGACATGGCAGAGCTCATGAGTGGCCAGGTGGGGCTAGGCTAGGAATGCTCAGACTGACCACCGCCCACTACTGCCTTCATTCTGCCAACCAACCACAGCCTTCCAGCTGCCCTGACTCATCCTCCTGTTTCCTACCCCACTCCCCTCTCTCCCTTCCACCCTTTCACCCATCCATCTGTCTGTCCATCAATCCTTCCTTCCATCCATCAGTCCTCTCTTTTTTTCTTTCATCTCTATCAGTTCATCCACTCACCCATCCATCCACCCACCCATCCATCCAAGCATCCATCCATCTATCCATCAGTTCTTCCTTCCCTCTTTCCCTCCACCAGTCAATCCATCATTCTGTTGATCAGTTTCCCCTCTACATCCCTCTGTTCATCCATCCATCCATCCATCCATCCATCCATCCATCCATCCATCTATCCACCAGTCCTACCTTCCATCAATCCATCCATTACTCTATTCATCAGTCCTTACCTTCCTTTCTGTCTTATTACCTCCATCTGTTCATCCATCCATCCATCAGTTCTCCTTTCCCTCCCTCCTTCTACCAGTCCATCCACCACTCTGTTCATCAGTTCCTACGTCCATCCTTCTGTTCACTCATCCATCCATCTATACATCAGATCTTTATTCCCTCTCTCCATCCACCATTCAGTCCACCACTCTATCCATCGTCCCTCTCCCTTCATCTGTTCATCCATCCATTCATCCTTCCTTCCATCCCTCCATTCATCCATCTACCAGTTCTTCCTTCCCTCCCTCCAACCACTATTCTATCCATCACTTTGTCCATCCTTCTTCCCCTCTGTCTGTCCATCTACTCATCTGTCCTTTTTTTCCTCCCTTCATTCATCCATCCATCAATCTATCAGTCCTCCCATCTACCTATCATATATTCATCAGTTCTTCCTTCCCTCCATCCCACCATCAGTCCTCCCTTCTCTCCATCCAACAGTCCATCCACCCATCCATCTGCCAGTCATCTCTCACTCCATTACCCCTTCCTTCATTAATTGGCTAGTGCTCATTCTCTGTCAGGCCCACGCCAGGCTCTGAGAGCAGAGCTGAGATGCTGGCTGTTCTGGCCTTTGGGCTTTCAGAGCTCAGTTGAGAAGAAAGAGATGAAGACATCAGTATGGGCACAGCAGGAACCCCGAAAGGAATCAGCCCATTAGGGAAATGGCTTCAAGTCACAGCTTGCAGAATGGGGAGAGAAGGGCAGGGCATTTTGGCAACAGATTGGAGCTTAGCAAAGGAACAGAGAGGCTGAACAGCACTTCTCCATTCTTCCTTTCATTCATTCAGTAGACGTTCAAGTGAGTGTCTGCTTTGTGTGGATGCTGTGCTATGGGTCGGCCTTTCAGTGGTGAAGGAGCCGTGATGGCTTTCAAACTTGGGTTGTTCACTGAAAGGCCAGCAGTTAGAACCCACCAGCGGCTCCAAGGAGAGGCTGTGACTGTCTGCCTCTGTAAAGATGAGAACCTTGGAAACCGTGAGAGATGGTTCTACTCTATCCTATGTGATTGCTATGAGTCGGAATCGATCGGACGGCAGTGGATTTGGGTGGGTGAGCTTCAGTGGTAAGCATAGTGGATGTAGTCCCAGCTCTCAAGGACTATTCTAGGTTGCCTGGGTTAGTAGGAGATGGAGGGAGCGGGAGCTCAGTCATGAAGGTTGCCATGTGCTGTTCTAAGATGCTAGGGAACCAGTTTCTGAAGTCTCTTGGCAAGTCTGCCAGGGCTGAGTGCTGTCCACATTCCATGGCTTCAGGAAGGCCCTGCAAGGCTAAGAGCCTCCCAGTAAAGTTCTCACCTGCACATCTTCACATGAATTTTATAAGAAAGCCTCCCAGGTGTTTGGGATCATTTGAGCTTTTTCAAAGCATTTTGTGTCCTACTTCTCACCAGTGCCTTTGTATCTCTACTGTTTAGGATCAGCATATGGACGAGCGGGATGTGAGACGCTTTCAGCTGAAAATTGCTGAGCTGAATTCGGTGATACGGAAGCTGGAAGACAGAAACACCCTCCTGGCAGATGAGAGGAATGAACTGGTAAATCTGCCTCTGGGACTGTTGGTGCCCAGGTATGGGGAGGTGGCCCACAGGCTTCCGGCTTTCTTTCCTGTCTTTCCAGCTCCTCTCTGATTAAAAGTCTAGCACCCATTCATGAAGAACCTTCTTACCGCCCTTTGTGTCTGCGGGAACTTATCCGGAGGAAGCAATTGAACAAACTCAGTTTGATGTGTGGAGAGGATGTTTGTTCATGGCTGTGTTGTGCACACAAGCAAATCTTCGGAAAGCCCCTGGGTGAACACTGAAGCGCTGGCCAAGGGCATTCTGGGATGTTTACATGCTGAATATTGACCAGTTGTTAGGGATGATGACGTAGATGACTTGACAAGGAAAGTTGCTCTCAGTGAATTCTGTAATAAAAACAGCCCATAACTGAGCGACATTCTCCTCCTGGTGTTAGAAATCTAATGCTCTGTTGGAAGGCTAACTCTGGATAAATTTTTTGTGTTTAACTTACCTATTTTCTGTTTCATAAAGCTTTACTTATTTTTTTATTTAAAAAATAATTTTAAAAAAATTATTTTAAAAATGATAATGAACCAGCCTGGATTTCTGCTTAAGAATGAAGCGTTAGTCCTTGAATCTGGTTGAATTTGCTATATAAGCCGCTGAACTAATTTGTACATATTGGTAGTGCACAGACCTCGTGACAAAAGTCTCGGTTTTCTGTTGATTCTAATTTTTATTTTGAAGGTACATTCACCCACAAGGTCCCACCAAACCAAACACACAACCATGGAGTCGATTCCGACTCGCAATGACCCTGCAGAGCAGAGGAGGATGCACACGGGGTCTCAGACACTGACTCCCTACGGGGGCAGACGGCCACATCTTTCTCTTATGGAGTGCCTGGTGGTTTGCAGTCCAGTGCTGGTTTGAACCACAAGGTTGGGGTTCAAACTCACCAACCGCTCCTTGGAAACCCTATACAAGGTCGCTATGAGTCAGAACTGACTTGATGACCCTAACAACAGTCAGAGTATACATAAAATGCTATGAACTAAAAAAGTAACAATAAGTGAAT
>NW_006408990.1:692326-703897 GCF_000296735.1 Chrysochloris asiatica | reverse complement strand
ACGGCTCAGTGGGTATCTGAGGAGAGCTGTGCTCCCGTGGTGTTCAGTGGCTGACGTGTCAGAAGCAGCTCTCCAGGTCTGTCTTCTGAGGTACCACAGATGGAAGCTGGGTTTGTGCCGACTCTTCTCTTCTTACGAATGTCCTAGAGGGCAGGCTGAGTGCCCGCTGGGGCCTGTGTTTCCACTGCAGCTGAAGCGAAACCGCGAGACAGAGGTACAGCTGAAGCCGCTGGTGGAGAAGAACAAGCGGATGAATAAGAAGAATGAGGACCTTCTGCTCAGCATCCAGCGGATGGAGGAAAAGATCAAGACTCTCACACGGGAGAACGTGGACATGGTGAGGCCCACGGCCCACAGGACGTCTAGGGGAGGCTGTGGGAATGTGCGGAGTGTCCTCGACGTGCTTCGCTTTCTCCGGCTCTCTTCTACCACTTCCTCCGGAAGTCCCGCCTTCTCCCCTCCCCGCCCTGCTCCAGCTAGGGGAGAAGTTGCTGGTGGGTCTGCGTCCCCTGCTCCTGGAATGCAGACATGCCTCTCAACATCCCCGAGCCTCACTGTTGTTGTTGTTGTTGTTAAGTGTCATCGAGTTGATACTGACCCATAGCGACCCCATGCACAGCAGAACGAAACACTGCCCGATCCTGGGCCAACCTCACTATTGTTACCACGCTTGAGTCCGTCGATGCTGCCACCTGCCAATCAATCTCGTTGGGGGTCTTCCTCTTTTTCTCTGACCCTCCACCTTAACCAAACATCATATCCTTCTCCAGCGATTGGTCCCTCCTGACAATATGTCTGAAGTAGGAGAGACGAGGCTTAGCCATCCTGGCCTCCAAGGAGCACTCTGGCTGCACTTCTTCCAAAACAGATCTATTGGTTCTTTTTGGCAGTCCATGGCACTTTCAATATTGTCCTCCAACACCACAACTCAAAGGCATCAATTCTTCTACGATCTTCCTTATTCACTGTCCAGCTTTCGCATCCATATGAGGTTATTGAAAACACCATGGCTTGGGTCAGGAGTACCTTAGTCCTCAAGCTGACATCTTTGATCTTCAACACTTTAAAAAGGTCTTGTGCAGCAGATTTGCCTAATGCAATACGTCATTAGATTTCTTGACTGCTGCTTCCATGAGTGTTGATAGTTGATCCAAGAAGAATGAAGTCCTTGACAACTTCAATCTTTTCTCCATTGATAAGAATGTTGTTTATTAGTCCAGTGGTGAGGATTTTTGTTTTCTTTACATTGAGATGTAATCCATACCAAAGGCTTTTCATCAGTAAATGTTTTAAGTCCTCTTCACTTTCAGCAAGCAAGGTTGTATCATCTGCATATCGCAGGTTGTTAATGACTCTTCCTCCAATCCTGATGCCACGTTTTTCTTCATACAATTCAGATTCTCAGATAACTTGTCCAGGATACAGATTGTATAAGTATGGTTTAAGAATACATCCCTGGTGCATACCTTTCCAGATTTTAAACCTTTCAGTGTCATCTTGTTCTGTTCAAACAACTGCCTGTTAATTTATGTACAGATTCCTCATGAGCACAATTAAGTGTTCAGGAATACTCATACTTCATCATGTTGTCCGTAGCTTGTCATGATCCATACAATCGAAAGCCTTTGTGTAATCAATAAAGCACATTTTTCTGGTATTCTCTGCTTTCAGCCAAGATCCATCTGATGTCAGCAATGATAATCCCTCATTCTGTGTCCTCTTCTGAATCCGCCTTGAAACCTCTGAAAGTTCCCTGTCAATGTATGGTTGCAGCCGTTTCTGTATTATTTTTAGTAAAACTTTACTTGCATGGAATATCAGTGATATTCTGCATTCTGTTGGGTCACCTCTCTATGGAATGGGCACAAATATGGATCTCTTTCAGTAAATTGGCAAGGTAGTTGTCCTCCAAATTTCTTGGCATAGATGAGTGAGTGCCTTCAGTGCCGCATCAGTTTGTTGAAAGGTTTTAATTTGTCTTCCATCTATTCCTGGAGCCGTGTTATTTGCCAGTGCCTTCAATGCACCTTGGAATTCTTCCTTCAGAATCATTGACTCTTGATCATTGCTACCTCTTGAAATGGTTGAACATTAACCATTTCCTTTTGGTACAGTGACTCTGTGTATTCCTTCCATCTTTGTTTGATGCTTTCTGCATCATTCAATAATTTGCCCAGAGAATCCTTCAATAACACAAGTCAAGGCTTGAATTTTTTCTTTAGTTCCATCAGCTTGAGAAATACTGAGCATGTTCTTCCCTTTTTGTTTTCTAACTCCAGGTCTGTGCACATTTTGTTATAATATTTGACTTTGTCTTCTCGAGCTGACCTTTGAAGTTTTCTGTTCAGTTCTTGTACCTCTTCACTTCTTCCATTTGCTTTAGCATCTCTATGCTGGAGAGCAAGTTTCAGAGTCTCTTCTGATGTCCATTTTGACCTTTTCCTTCTTTCTTGTCTTCTTAATCACCTTTTGCTTTCTTCCTGTATGATGCTCTTGATGTCATCCCACAACTCTTCTGGTCTTTGGTCTCTAGTGTCTAATGCGTGAAATCTGTTCTTGAGATGATCTCTAAATTCAGGTGGCATATATTCAAGGTCCTATTTTGGCTCTTGTGGAGTAAAACCTCACTTTACTCCTATGTAAATAAAAGTGAGAGTGTCAACACTGTGGGGTGACCCAGAGGATTGATGAGGGTACTCAGGACGTGAAAGTAGTCATGCTAAAATAAGAACAACTGGTACTTGTGGTCAGGAAAGCATCTGATAGTTCATGGTTTATAGATTACTCTTGGGTTCGTTGCTCAATGCAGCATGCATTACCCCATTTTACAGCTGAGAAAACTGAGTTTCTGAGAGCTCGTACTATAGTGGTGAGAGGTGGGAGTGTTGCCACTGCTGCATGGGTCATCCTCCCTGCCTTCGCTCCTGCGTGCCCCGGTGTGCCCTGCTTCTCTCTGGTTCAGCATCTACCTGCAGTCTTGCTGCTCCAGCTGGCAGCAGTCCTGGCTCCATCCTCCCTTCATCCCTCCCTCTGACCTCACCCCTGTCCATCAGTGGGCATAACCTGGCTGTCCTGCCCTCCACAGAAGGAGAAGCTGTCTGCTCAGGCCTCACTGAAGCGGCACACGTCCTTGAATGACCTCAGCCTCACCCGGGACGAGCAGGAGATCGAGTTTCTTCGGTTGCAGGTGTTGGAGCAACAGCACGTCATTGATGACCTGTGTGTGGTACGTGTGCTGCCCAAGGGCATGGGGCCATGGGGCTGGAATGGGCCATCTCCAGGCCCATCTATCCATCCAACTATCTATCCAATTATTCACCCATTCATCTATTAGTCATCATCCAACCATCCCCATCCAATTATTCACACATCCATCTATCACCATCCAATCATCTATCCATCCATCCATCTATCTAACCATCCATCATCATCTATTCATTCACCCATCCATCTATCCATCCATCATCATCTTAACATCTATCACCATCCAATCATCCATCTATCTATCCAGTTATTCACCCATTCATCCACCCATCACCATCCAATCATCTATGCCTCCAACCATCCATCCAACCATCCATCATCATGCATTCATTTACCCATCCATCTGTCCAACCATCCATCCATCCATCCAAATATCCATCCAGTTATTCACACATCCATCCATCTATCCAACCATCCATCCATCCGTTTATTCACACATTATCCACATTATCCATCACCATCCAATCATCCAGTCATCCATCCATCCAATTATTCACCCATCCATCCATCCATCCATCACCATCCAGTCATCCATCAATCCATACATACATCATTCATCCATGACGTCCATCTTTCCATCCATCCTTTAATTCTTTTCTTCTCCCTTCATCTCCGTCTTCTCTCTTTCCCTTCTTCCCTCCCTTCCCTCCTTTCATATCTCCCTCATACACAAAAAAACTTGATGCAACTTAGGCTGAGAACACATTCAATAAAATGGTGATAAAATAGAAAGCTTAAGGGAAATCAAGACCACCGCATTAGTCCAGATCAGGTAGACCCCATGGGAGGCTCCTAGGACTGAGGCTGACCACCATATTTGGCTCTAGGTTTCCTGGCACCCAAAGGGAAAAGGGAAATGTGATTGGAAAGAAAAGTCAAAGTCTTCCTCAGGGTGTGACGTATGGGTTAAAAGCCACCAGGCCCCACAAGTTTTGTTTCCTCCTTATGGCAGAATCGCAGGGTTGTTCAGGCCCCTTCAGCAAAGGTGGAAACTCAGGATCAGAGAAAGCAGGGATGTTCACTGGCTGGGAGGGCCATGAGTCACATGGACTCTGTGTGACCCAGTAGCCCTGATGGATCTGTGGCTTCCGCACTGAACTGCTAACTGCAAGGGTATCAGGGAAAATGATGAGACTTCCTGCTGCAGTGAAGAGTGGCTGCCCGGAGCCCCGATGCAGGGCGCTGTGAGCAGGATGGATAGCAGTGGGCTTGTCTGGACTTTCTCAGCCTGACACAAAGCCACACGCTCCTGCTATCTGCTACAGAGCAGCTCCTCTGTTCCCTCTGTGTTCACTCCGCCAGCCCAGAGCTAGTCTTGAGGGTGGCCGGACCTGCGAGTGTTAGTGCTCTGTCCTGTCAGTACGAGTTTGGTTAAGAGCTTGAGTCATGGCACAACCCCCTGAGAAGAAGCCGTCCACAGCCCCCCACCTGACACCCAGGCTGAACCATCCTGGCCCTGTAGAGTACACTGAGGGTCTGGGGGCTAGGGACCTGGGGGTTGGGGAACCTAAGAGACTGGGGGTCTGGGATCAGGAAGTCTGGAACCTAGGCGGTCTGTGGGTCTAGTGGTTGGCTGCCTGGGGGACCTTGGGTGTGGAGTCAGGGGACTGGAGGTCTGGGAGTCTAGGGTATTAGGGAATCTGGGGATGTTGGGACCTGGGGGTATGGGGTCTAGGAGTTAGGGATTTTGGGGCAGGGAACAGAGAACCAGGGTGTTAGGGGCCTAGGGTCTAGAGGCTGGAGAACTGAGTATTTGGGGTCTAGGGGTTTAAGGGCTGAGGGATCAGTAGGCCGGGGGCTTGAGGGTCAGGAGTCTAGAATCTGGTAGTGTAGAGGGCCTGGGGATCTAGGAGTCTGGAGGCCAAGGATCTGGGGTCTTGGGTTTGGTGGGTCAAGAGTCTGGGGTCTAGAGGCCTGGAGGCTGAGGGTCTGGGGGTCTGAGGTCTGGTGGGCCTAGGGTCTGGGGGCTACGAGCCTGACAAGCAGACAGCTGTGTTTCCTTCCAGGAACGAGACCGGCTCCTTCGATCCAGGCGACAGCGTGGGAGGAGCCTGAAGCCCCCCAAGGTGAGCCTTCTGGGGCAGCATCAGGGAGGGAGGGTTCACACTGCCTCACGTACACTGAGGTATTGTGGTTGTTGGCGTTCTGTGAAGACTTACCCGCCTCATAGTGACTCTGTACAGGGTTTCCGAGGTGGTAAAGCTGTACGGGAGCAGGAAGCCTCATCTTTTCTCCTGTGGAATGGCTGGTGGGCTTGAACTGCTGACCTTGTGGTTAACAGCACATGACCCACTGCCGTTGCTAGGGCCCCCGCACCTAGATGAGCAGGTCAGAAATGGAAAGTAGTGGGGGCAGGATTGTTTATATTTAAATATATTTACATATTTTATGAAAGTGGTCTGAGGCCCCACCCCAGTGGGTTGGGTGTAGGCACCTGCATCACGCATGGAGCTCTGTGCAATCTCGGTAAGTCTGCCTGTCTGCAGAATGCTGTTGTCTAGGAGACGCCTTCCACGTGAGGCCACCACCTCACGTGGTCTGCGGAGCAGACTGGCCATGGCTAGCTGACCCCTGAGCTAGTGCAGGCACTGTGGTGGATTTGGGTGCTTAACTTGCGGAGACGGCTCTCTCCAGGCCCTATTCAGCCACCATTTCTCCGAGAACGTCACCATCAAAATCAGGAGCTGCAGTGGGGGTAGCTTCCCCAATGATTCCGGGCAGGCGTGCGTTCTGAAGGTGGGAAGCTTTGAGCTGGAAACAGGCGCCCTCCTGTGTTTCTCAGAAGAGCTGCATCACCGTGCATGGTGGCTGATGGCCCAGGCGCGCAGCTTTCAGCCCGGGACCTGTGTGTGAGAAGCAGGAATCCCTCTGGCGATGTGATGTGGTGACACACACCTGAAAAGCCCCCGGGTGGGGACCCATCGCTGAGCCCTGACTGTTCCCCAAACCAGAGTAAGGAAGATCCAGGTTTTCTCTTCTCCTGGTTTCGGAATGTGTAGTCTGCAGAGCCATGGGATAAACGATGATTGCTAGCGGCTTGCTCAAGAGCTTCTGTGAGGGTTTGCCATGCCTGTCCTGCTGGCCATGTGTGCTCAGTGCTGGCCTCAGGCAGCGGGTGCTTTCTGGTACCTGAATGAGTGAGCTTCTTTCCTGAAGAAGCCATTTTCATAACACCTAATTGTCTGGAGGAATGAGGTGTGGCATCACACGAGGCATGTTTGTGGCCCCAGCATCTGGGAGCAGGTTGCTAGGCAACCGTAGGAGGCTGGAGCCGGGCTTCTGATTGGCCTCTTTCTCTGCAGGCTCCCCCGTGTGGTGGCCCAGGCACCTGAATAGCTTCTGCTGGCGCCACCCTGCTGGGGTGTTACCTCTCAGCGGGCCGGCTCACACCTCACCCTGTCCCATTGCCTCCTGGGCAGTGTGGTTTCAAACCTTAATCAGAGCTAACTGGACTAGCATGCCATGATGGCACAGCTGATAGCACCTGCCCGGGTCTTCAAGCGCTGCTGAAGTCCATCTTGGCATAACCGTGTGCATGATGAGCTGGTGCCCTGGTAGCGGTGCCTTTGAACTTAACCTCGTATCCAGACGTGATGTGGAAACATCTGCCTTACGTTTCAGCATTGTGTGATGGTTACTAGCTGTTAACATCTTGGTGTGGCGCTGTAGGATCAGCACTCGACCAAAAAGTTCGGTGGTTCAAACTCACCAGCCACTCTGGAAACCCTATACAGGGTAGCTATGGGTCAGAATTGACTGGATGGTACTTAACAACAATTTATGTCCACAAGTTTTACTTTTAATGGTAAAATCTTGCATGTGCTCTGGCCTCAGGTTGTTGGCTGAGGTCAGATTCATGGAGAGCCATTTGATATGAGTGGGTGGTCAAATGCTGATGAAATCAACTAGTGTGTCTGATGAGTCGGGGGCCCAGCTTGGGGTTGGGGACCAGCAGAAGTCAACCCCACCCCAGGGAGGGAGGTGCCTGGAGGAGGCAGCTTGCACTGAGTCACTGTTGCTGTTACTGCCCCTGGGGACCCAGGCCTAGGGGACAGTGTTGACAACAGGTTGGGCCCACGCAGACTGGGGACTGAGAGCCGCATTCCCCGAGGACAGCCGGCTCACAAGCTCCTCAGTGGCAGTGTGCTCAGCCTGTTCCAGGAGGCGATTCTTCTGGACTCCCTGGAGCTGGCACCCTTTGATCAAGGGGCCCTTCCAGGCGTCCGAGCTCTGGGCTCCACAGCAGCCCGGCATCAGTGACAGTGACCAGAGATGCTCGTGGGGATGGTGGAGACGTCTCCGAGGACCCCGGAGTCTGAGCACTGATGCTGTTGTGGGTGCACGCAGGCGGGTGATGGAGTATTTCCTGTTTGTGCTTTATTTCTCCTTCTTCCTGTGCCTCTGTACCCTTGTATGTCTCTACTTCTCCGGCTGCCAAGAGATGACCTACAAGCATGAGGGTGAGCAGGCCGGAGCGGAGAGGGCTGAGAGAGACTGGGCTCGTGGACCCTGCATGTTGGGGGGTGTCTCCTGGGTCCTCTGCTCTGTTTCATCTGCTGCCAGTGAGCACGTCTCATATCCAGAGCATACACGCAGGAGAAATGCTTGCCTTTAACCACTTAGTAAGCGCTGTTTATAAACGTGGTCGGTACCTACACAGGAGCCAGAGAGGGAGACGTAGGCTGTAAATGGATGGGAGTGGGTGTGGGGTAAGAAAGTCAGGGAGACTGATGCTGAAAATGTCTTCTCTCTGAACATGCCTGGGGGGCTTGAGAATCAGTGTGAGTCAGGAAACCTTGTGTTTTCCTTCCTCCTTGCCATGTTTGAAGCCTCACCCTTAGCACGCAGGAGAGGAGAGCATCTCTTCTAGGTCCTTCTTCTCTCATTCTTCCTTAGTGAGTGTGAACCTGCCACACTTGTTTTGAAAACGCAGGCCTGGTCCTGAAAGACAGCCTCAGGTTTTCACTATAAACATTGCAATGCCTTTAAAATGTGCTTTCAGATTTACAGGACAAGTATGCAGAACATTAGAGTTCCTGTATTCCCTGCTCTGTAAGCTGTTTGCCGAACTGTGAAAGGTTCACGCTCCTGGGGTTTGTTACAAATGTTGTTGTTGTTGAGCCAGTTCTGACTCATAGTGACCATGCGTAGGGTTTCAGAGGCTGTAAACCTTTATGGGAGCATATAGCCTCATCTTGTTCCTGTCTGTTATAATAGATCAGGAGTTGTTGTTGTTAGGGGCCACCAAGTCGGTACCGACTCATATAAACCCTATGCACAACAGAACAAAACACTGTCTGGCCCTGGGCCAACCTCACAATTGTTGCCACACTTGAGCCCGTTGATGCTGCCACTTTGTCAGTCCATCTCGCTGGGGGTCTTCCTCTTTTTCTCTGACCCTTCACCTTATCAAACGTGATCTCCTTCTCCAGAGACTGGTCCCTCCTGACAGTATGTCCGAAGTATGAGAGACGAAGTTTGGCCATCCTGGCCTCCAAGGAGCACTCTGGCTGTACTTCTTCCAACACAGATCTGTTGGTTCTTTTGGCAGCCCATGGCACTTTCAGTATTCTCCTCCAACACCATAACTCAAAGGCATCAATTCTTCTATGGTCTTCCTTATTCATTGTCCAGCTTTTGCATGTGTATGAGGTTACTAAAAATACCATGGTTTGGGTAAGGCACACCTTGGTCCTCAAGCTGACATCTTTGCTCTTCAACACTTTAAAAAGGTCTTGTGCAGCAAATTTGCCTAATGCAATATGTCATTTGATTTCTTGATTGCTGCTTCCGCGAGTGTTGATAGTTGATCCAAGAAGAATGAAGTCCTTGACAACTTCAATCTTTTCTCCATTGATAACAATGTTGTTTATTGGTCCAGTGGTGAGGATTTTTGTTTTCTTGACATTGAGATGTAATCCATATTGAAGGCTGTGCTCTTTGATCTTCATAAGTAAATGTTTCAAGTCCTCTTCACTTTCAGCGATCAAGGTTGTATCATCTGCATATCGCAGGTTGTTAATGAGTCTTCCTCCAATCCTGACGCCATGTTTTTCTTCATAGAACCCAGATCAGGAGTAGGGAAACTTTTTCTGCCAAAATTTATAGCACCATTTGTGGGACATACAAAATTATCAGCTTAAAAGTGAGCCTGCTGTATTTGGTCAAGCATTTCATTAACTCACCCCTAAAGGAGCTCTAAGGAGCTCTGGTAGCGTAGTGGTTACGAATCTGTCTGCGAACTTAAGGTCAGCAGTTCGAAACTACCAGCTGTTCCGCGGGAGAAAGATGAGGCTTTCTGCTCCCGTAAAGATTTACAACCTCAGAAACCCTGTACAGGGTCGCTCTGAGTCGGAATTAACTCCATGGCACATAACAACAACAACAACAACAAAGGAGCTCTGGTAGTGTAGTGGTTACGAGTTGGGCTGCCAACCTCAAGGTCAGCAGTTAGAAACTACCAGCTGTTCCGCGGGAGAAAAATGAGGCATTCTGCTCCCATAAAGATTTACAGCCTTGGAAACTCTGTACAGGGTCACTGTGGGTCGGTTCCAACTCCACGGCACATAACCACCACCACCACCATACAGCTCAAGTGGAGTGTTGGTGTGGTGCTGTGGGCTAATGTTGCAGACTGCAGTTTGAACTGCAAGGTCAGGCTCACCAGCTGCTCCTCAGAAACCCTAGAGCACTTAAAAACCTACAGCTCAAGGGCTGGAGGTTGCCCAGCCCTGCACTGGATGAACCCAATCGATCCATTGTTACTAACTAAAGTACATGGTCTACCAAAGCCAACCCATTGGTCTCCAGGAGATTCCCACTGATAGTAACCCTGTTGTTATTGTTGTGACGTGCTGTCTAGTCAGTGCCAACTCACAGCGACCCTGGGTAGGTTTCCAAGGAGCAACTGGTGCCTTTGAACCAGCAACCTTGTGGTTAGCAGTCCAGTGCCTATCCTACAGCACACACTAGGACCCCAGTGACCCTATAGGGACAGGGTAAAACTGATGCCTGTGGTTTCCCAGGCTGTAAACCTTTCTTGGGGGAGACAGCTAGCTGCATGTTTCTCCCAAGGAGCGGCTCATGAGTTTGAACTGCCGACCTAGTAGTGAGCAGTTCAGTGCTTAGCCCACAGTACTACCAGGCCTCTTTGATGCTGTGTTGTCCTATGTGAAATTTCTTTTCCTATTTCATTTTTATTAATAAGGGCATAAATATTTGTAGTACATTTTAGCTTCCTGTGTCTCTCACCCAGAGGCCTGGTGGTGCTGTGGCTAATGCGCTGGACTGTAAAGTCAGTATGAACTGCAAGGTCCGCAGTTTAAGCTCACCAGCTGCTCCTCGGAAGCCCTATACAGGGTCTTAGACTCTTAAACAACAACTAACCCTGATAGGAAAGAAGCGAATGAGGACTGGTTGTCACGGAAACTCTGGGGTTTGGGCAGATACTTTGTATCCACATGGCCCCGCCTCGCTGCTGCCGCAGATTTGTTAACACCAGCCCAGGCCCCCGGTAGTCATCTTTCCTCTCCCTGTGGTCTGATGCTTTGCCGCCCCGTCTCCAGGGCTGTGCTAACCCCAGGTTAGCTTGTTTACAAGGCTGCGGGCTTGACTGTAAACAAGTTGGAGTTAATGTCCTTATTAAAGCACAGTAATGAGGACTTAACAAGCAGTCCCAAAGGGCCTCAAAGGATGGGTCAGCTGCGTAACTGGGCTTCGGTCATTGGCACCAGGTGGTCCCCGGGGGCCTTGGCAGTATGCTGGAGCTGGGGCACCACAGCTGGCTTGGCCGGCTACCACAGGCACGGGACAAGGTGGGGTGAGCCACGATCACTGAGGGGTTCTCGTGCTGTTGGTGCCAATGGATGTTGTGAAATCAGCACCTCTGCTTTGAGGGTTTTAGCTTCTGGACTCAGCTGGGCTCCTTGTCTGCAGGGAGAGTTGAGTATGTGTCTGTCTCTGACTCCAGGGAGAAAAAGCCTGTTACTGTGGGGCTCACTTGGACTCCTTCTGACCTTGAAATGTGTAGGGCTTCTGGAAAGTCTATTACCAGGACTTTCTTCCACTGCACTTCTGGGGGACTAGAATTGCCAGTACTTGGTTAGTAGTGGAGCATGAATCAATTGCACCACCAGGGACTATGGAGCCCACAGAGCCTGATCGGTCCCCATGTTCCTCCCTGTTAGAACCCTGAGGGGAGCAGACAGGGGCAGCCCAGTGGTCTCCTGTGTGGTGGACTCTGGGGAGCAGACAGGGGCTGCCCAGTGGTCTCCTGTGTGGTGGACTCTGGGGAGCAGACAGGGGCTG
>NW_006408990.1:679864-692226 GCF_000296735.1 Chrysochloris asiatica | reverse complement strand
TCTCCTGTGTGGTGGACTCTGGGGAGCAGACAGGGGCTGCCCAGTGGTCTCCTGTGTGGTGGACTCTGGGGAGCAGACAGGGGCTGCCCAGTGGTATCCTGTGTGGTGGACTCTGAGCTCCTTCACAGTAGACACGTCCCCTCCCCCATACTGCTGATGGCCAGCATTTCTCCAGGCCTGTGCTGTGCCTGCCCTGGGCTGCCGTCCCTGTACCATGAAGCTGGCATTGGACACAGGGATGTGTAAATGTCCTGGGTCAGATGCTGCCCACAGTGCCGAGGATTGAAAGGAAGAGGACAGGGTGGACTTGCTGAGGTACATTTGTGCAAAGACCTAAAGGAGGAGGAGAGAACCACGTGTAAGGAAACACATCCAGACAGATGTGTGGCATGTGCAAAGGCCCTGTGGGAGCAAGAGTGTGAAGTGAGGGTGCACGTGTGTGATGTACAGACACCTAAGGGCACATGTGTGGGGTGCGTATGTGTGGTGCGGCATGTATGAGTTATGGACATATATGGGGGGGTGTGTGTGGTGTGTAATGTGTCTGCTGGGATATGTATGTGTGTGCATGTATGTGTGGTATGTGCGTGTCTGGTGTGTGTGTGGAGTATGTGTGTGTGTGTGTGTGCATGTGCGTGTGTGGTGTGCATGTGGGGTGTGTGTGTGTGGTGTGTGGTGTGTGCGTGTGGTGTGTGTGTGTGGAGTATGTGTGCGTGTGTGGTGTGTATGTGTAATATGTGTGTGTATATTGTGCATGTGTGCGTGTGGTGTGTGTCTGGGTATGTGTGTGTGTGTGTGTGTGGTGTGTGTGTAGTATGTGCATGTACATGTGGACTGTGGTATATGTGCATGTCTGGGTGTGTGTAGTATGTGCGTGTGCATGTGGAGTGTGGTGTGTGTGTGTAGTATGTGCATGGGGGGGTGTGGTGTGTGCGTGTCTGGGTGTGTGTAGTATGTGCGTGTGCATGTGGAGTGTGGTGTGTGTGTGTAGTATGTGCATGGGGGGTGTGGTGTGTGCATGTCTGGGTGTGTGTAGTATGTGCATGTGGGGGGATGGTGTGTGTGTGGAGTGTGTGTGCATGTGTGGAGTGTGGTGTGTGCGTGTCTGGGTGTGTGTGGGGCAGTGCGGGAGCACGTGGGGCAGGGGCATTGCACAGAACAGTGGATCTGTGGTTTTCATGATTGTGAGGGGCATTCATGGATCATAAAACCAAATAAAAATCCTTCTTGGGGCTATTTGAAGGGCAAAAGAAAGCCCAGGTTTCTGAAACATGGGGCACTGACCTATTGCACTGGAGGCCTGGGGCCCCGTGTGGTAATCCCACACCTTGTTTGGATCGTCCGTGACCCCCAGCCCGACTGAGTGCCCCACAGGATGTGTCCAGTGTCCCATGATGTATGACGTGCCAGAGGGGCCAGGGACCACATGCTGAGCCTCAGCATTGCCTCCGGAGCCAAGTGCTGGGCCGCAGGTCCTCTGGGCATCCTCCCAATCTCCAGGAAAGTCCCAAATTTCCTGGAATCACAAAGTCAGATAGCAGTTGCCACCAGTGAGCAATTGGCCATATGCCAGTTGGACCAGACCTAGCCCTGTGGTCAGATTCTGGGCACCTGGCCGTTTGCCAACCTTGACCTCTTCTGGTCAACTCAGCTCAGATCCCAGCATCATCATAGCTGAAAGCTTGGCTACCAGAGTCTCACATACCAGCAGGGTCAGCCATGGTGGACAGGCTTCAGCAGAGCGTCCAGACTTAAGAGAGACAGAAGAAAGACGTTATAGTCTACATGTGAAGAAATCGAGAGTCATTTAATGGCAGCAGAACATTGTCTGCTATGTGCCCGATTATACCGTCTTCAGCTTGGCAAGCACTCAGAATCCGAGGGAAGAGCGGTCTCTGCAAAGGACAGTTGACAGTGATGATGTGGATGGAGTAAAGCTTACAGGACCTTCATGTAACATGGAGCGTGACTCACACTGGGAAGAAACAGCTGCAATTATTCATTAATAATTGGAACGTGGAATATACAAAGTATGAATCAAAGAAAACTAGAAGTTGTTGAAATGAAGTGGATTGCTAGAAAATCAATATCCTAGGCACTGTTGTTGTGAAGTGCCGTTGAGTCGGTTCTGACCCATAGTGACCCTGTATAGGGTTTCCGAGGAGCAGCTGGTGAGCTTGAACTGTTGACCACACCAGGACTTGATCATCAGTGAGCTGAAATGGACTGGTATTGGCCATTTTGAATTAAACAACCATATGGTCTACTATGGAGTCCTGATGTGGTGCTGTAGGATAAGCCCTGGACTGCAAAGTCAGTTTGAATCATAAGGTGGTAGTTCAAATCCACTAGCTGCTCCTCGGTGTGCCAGGGTTGCTATGAGTTGGAACCAACTCCACAGCACTTAACAACAACAATAGTCTACCATGCCAGGAATGACAAATGGTCCCAAAGAGCATTTTAAGTTCTATCTTGGAGTATAACAATGTCAGTGACAAGATAATATGCATACACCTACATGGAAGGCCCATTAGTATGACTATCATTCAAATTTATGCACGAACATTAATACTAAAGGTGAAGAAATTGAAGCTTATTGCACTGGACAGCTCCTATGCACGAGACCTCTTTAAAGTGTTCAAGAACAAAGATGTCAGTTTAGGACTAAGGTGCGCCTGACCCAAACCATGGTATTTTCAGTCATCTCAGATGCATGTGAAAGCTGGACAGTGAATAAGGAATACCATAAGAAACTCTATGTATTTGAGTTACGGTGTTGGAGAAGAATGTTGGCATTACCAGGGACTGTCTGTTGGAAGAAGTGCAGCCAGAATGCTCCTTAGAATTCAGGATGATCAGACTATGTCTCTTGTACTTTGGACTTGTCAGGAGGGACCAGTCCCTGGAGAAGGACCTCATGCTTGGTAAAGTGGAGGGTCAGTGGAAAAGAGAAAGCCCCCCAGTGAGATAGACTGGCACAGTGGCAGCAGCAATGGGCTCAAGCGTAACACTGATCATGCGCATGTGGAGGATCACGTGGTGTTTCTGATGTGCACAAGTCACTGTCAGTTGGAACTGACGTGAGGGAACTTGTCTCCTTCCCTCCCCGCCACCCTCCATGTTTCTGGCTGTGAGTGGGACTCTGTGTCTGGTAGTGCGAGCAGGGCTTGGGCCAGGCTTACATTAGGGGTGTGTGAGCAGACAATATCTGATGGAGACAGGGATGGGCCTCAGGGCCAGGTGGTGGAGACCTCCCAGTGTGGACGTGGAAGCAGGTTGGACAGCTCCCTCCACCTTTTCACCTCCACACTGCCCCATATCACCTCTGCTCCCCACTCAGATCCAACCCATAGCCCCCTGAGGCCCACCTCCTGGGATGCCCTCAGCCTCACCCCCTCCATGATGGTGGGGCAGGGGTCCCATCACCCCAGGACCAGTTCTCATACTGTGAACCCTGCATTTCACAGAAGCATGTTGTGGAGACATTTTTTGGATTTGACGAGGAGTCCGTGGACTCAGAAACATTATCTGAGACGTCCTACAACACAGACAGGACAGACCGGACACCAGCCACACCTGAGGAGGACCTGGAGGAGGTAAGTGGTCCACCAGGCTGACCCCCAGACCCGATGGAAGGGGTCCTCCCATTTTTCCAAACATGGGTTTCAGAGGAAGAGGTACTGCCTTTGGCCTCTCTACACGATGCTACACAAGTTCCAGCCCCGTGAAGACAGCATCATGGCCGTTTTTCTCTTGTGATTGTGGTTAAGTGAATATAAAAGAACAACTGCCCTTTCATCTTTCCCATGAGCAGTTCTGGGCCATGGATGGCCCTCACCCTGCTGCTGTTTTAATGATAAAGACGACAGATGCATCAGTGTAGGAGACTGTCCAACAGCACCGAGATGTACACAGGGACCATGGGCCCCAGGTTCCCACCCTCAGGGGCTTCCACCCCTACACCCGGCCGCTGTGTTCCCTTGTTCCCCCTTGGGGTCTGTGTTGGTCAGGATGTTGGTTCCTGCCCTGCTTACCCACTCCTACTTCTTCCCCGAGTGGCCTTTTACCTGGGGTGGGAGGGGTAGGGACATGGCCAAGGGAGCCTGTTCTGTAAGGGTCCCAGGGACCCTCCTTCCAGCTGCCCGAGCTCCCCCCTCCTGGGGGGGGGCAGTTCCTGCTCTCCTGCCCCCTCTGGGCATCCTTTCAGGGGAGTTTTTTCTAGCTGACTCCAGGCTGCCTTCCCCCTGGGGGTCCATGTGGCCACAGGAAAACACAGCCCCAGATGACTCCTCCTCATCTGGTTGTCAACAGGCTGCTCTGAGACCCTCTTCCAGCCTCCCAAGTGATTCAAGTGACTTCTGGGGGCTCCTCGTGCTCTGGGGTGGGGAGCCTTCACCTCTCGGCCCTTTGCTCCCACAGCTGCTGAGTAATTGTTGGTCAACACTGGGACCCTGGGGCCCAGGCCGAGGCCTCTGGGGCCACATCATACCATGTGACATCATGTGACCTCACACACAATCACACCACAACACACAGTGCATCACATGTCAGTGTCACACCATGTCATAATGTCACACCCCATCACACCGTGTTACACTGTATCACACCCCATCACAGTGTCACATCATGTCCTGTCACCATGTCACCCTCACACTGTGTCACACCATGTCAACCCTGTCACACCATTTCATATCGTCACACCATGACACTGTCATACCTCCTCATACCCTGCTGTACCATCATACTGTCACAGTCACACCCTGTCATGTTGTAGCACACCCCATCACACCCTGTCACACCTCATCACACTGTCATACCCTGTCACACCCTACCACACTGTGTCACACTCATACCAGGTCACACTATCACACCCATCACACCATGTCACACCGTGTCACACTATCACACCCCATCACAACGTGTCATACCACACCATGCTGTATCACACCATCACACCCATCACACCTCATCACACCCCGTCTCCCCCTTTCTCCCCCTCATGATGCTCAGGCCACGCCCAGAGAGGAGTCTGACCTTCGGTTCTGCCAGCTGACCAGGGAGTACCAGGCGCTGCAGCGAGCCTACGCCCTGCTCCAGGAGCAGGTGGGCGGGACGCTGGATGCTGAGAGAGAGGCCCGGGTGAGCACGGGGCCAGGTGGGGGTCTGGGTCCTGCGGTGTGTACCTGGGGGCTCTGTGGGGCAGACACTCACATCTGGCAGGATGACCTCCTCCTGGGCCACAGTGGTGGTCACTGGTGTAACCTATAACAAAGCCAGGTGTGTGCTTTGTGCAGGGATAGCTTCACAGATGTACCCAGTCTTGCTGTGTAGACACCCTCTCCCTTTGAAACCCCCTCATGTGCCCCTGCAGCTCCCCAGTCTGGATGTCACTCCCTGCTTCTCCCGTGCTCTGAGGCCAGCCAGGGGGCCAGCTCCCAGTCTTTGCGCTGAGTCTTTGTGATTTTCATTTAAATTTCATCTAACTGCCAGTTCTTAAACCTGAAGGGAGTTCACTTAACAATCCAGATTCCTCGAGTCTCTTTAGAGTTGGCAGGCCTGTCAGCCCAGTTGCCCGCTGTGCTGGCTGGAATGGTGTGGTCTCCAGTTTGCCTCAGCCCCACAGCTGCATGTCCCCTGACACAGCTGCTTGTCCTGTTTGCATTGCTTCCTGGTCCTGAGGCATCTTGCTGCATAGCCCACGTGTGGGTGATGTAGGGCGCGAGGCCCTTGTGTTGTCCTGATTGCTGGACATACATTGCCGCACTGGGATATACGGCTGGGCTGGGGCCTAAGAGTCTGGTTTCTGGCTCACTCACCCCCTTGAAGTAATTGGTCTCTGTTCATTCCAGACTCAGTTTCCTTGTCTGTTAAATTGTTGCATGTGTCAGTGACCCATGACCCTAAACAGAGCGCTGCTGACTAACATCTACAGACTTGGCATAAGGCACACCTGCTCCATGGCGCCATCTGCCGCCCATTGAGGGACCTGCTGACTCGGGTCCCCTTTGTTCTAGACTCGAGAGCAGCTCCAAGCTGACCTGCTGAGGTGTCAGGCCAAAATCGAAGACCTGGAGAAGTTGCTGGTGGAGAAGGGACAGGTGAGCCGCAGACCCATGTTTTGTGAGCGCTTGCTTTTTGCATTTAAAGAGAAAAGAATGCAGCTGTGTTCCTGGCGCTGTTCCTGGCTGGCCTCCAGGTGAGAGGCTGTGCTGGGAGCTCCGGGGACTTTGGGGGCAAACCTGGCAGAACCCCAGTTAGAACAGGCCCTGCTTGTGGAGCTTATAAACATCAAAAGGAGTGGACATTCTGAGTTGGCTTTTACTTCGTGGCCAGGGAACAAAAGTAGGTCATTCCCCAAGCAACTTCGCGTCTGGCTCCCTTTCTGCCTGGATGAGGTGGGGGACCTGCAGAAATTTAAGCGAGAAAGTGCACCTACTATATGGGTGCTCGTGTGCATATCATATCAGAATTCCAGCCCACAGTCTCCTCTGCTTTGCTGAACTGGAGCTGGGGAGGGTGGGGGCAGCAGTGAGTTCGTTTAATGCGGCCACTGTGGCAAAGGAGCACATAATGGGGGGCTGCCAACACCAGGCCTGCTTCTCACAGCCTGAGGTCATCAAGCCTGAGGTGGGGGTGTCAGCAAGGCCAGGTTCCCTTTCTCCATGGCTCTGGGCAAAGTCCTTCCTCATCTCTCCCGGCTTCTGGGGGTCTCTAGGAACTTCTTGTCTTCAACACCCTTTCCCTGTCCTCTCTCTGTCTCATCTGTCCTCATCTTCCCTTTTACGAGGATGCTGCTCAGCTGGGATGGGGACCCAACTGCTCCAGTGTGACCTTTGTGCAAACCTAACTGATGACATTTGCAAAGGCCGTGTTTCCAGACAGGGTTACCTCATGCTTGCAGTCTGGCCCAGTGTCCACTGCATGAAGGTGCCCACTGCACGAAGGTGCCCACGGCACCAGGCCTGTGTGGAGCTGCAGACAGTGCTAGTCAGTTCCAAGCACCCAGAGCCTGGCTGTCTGAAACACGAGCACCTGCTTGCATTGGGTGGGCCAGAGTTGTCGAGACTCCTAGTCCATGAGGTTCCTATAAGGGGACATGTGGGCAGGCCAGGGACCCCAGGACTCTTCTTTTCTGTCGGTCTGCTATGAGTCAGGCCTGGGGATACAGATACAGCCCACCAGGTCGGGTGCAGTGAAGGTGTGGAGGGACAGGTGCTCCGGGGGTGGACTGAAGTCAGTCTTTGTATTTACAGACACCCACAGACACTGGCTGGGTTCTAGAAATGTGCAAAAAAAAGTGTGTCATGGTGTGGGGATGTGGATGGTAGGGGGCCATGGGTGGGTGGTGGGGGACTGTGGGTGGGTGGGCTGAAGGTTTGGCAGGATGGCAGGTGGTCCTGGCCCCCACAGTCCCCCAGTCGTCCGTAGCAGGTTTGTGTGGGACTGTGTGGGTTTCCACGCGGTGACTGTAGTCAACATTTCCCTCAGGATTCCAAGTGGGTGGAAGAGAAGCAGCTGCTCATGAGAACAAACCAGGATCTGCTGGAGAAGGTACTTGGAGCGCCGCCCCACCCTAATTCCGGGGACTCAGAGCAGATGTGCCCCAGCCCCCACCCTGACTCAGGGATCCTCAAGCTGATAGAGCCCTGCCCCTACCCTGACTCAGGAGACTCGGAGCGGATAGTCTCCAGCCCCCACCCTGACTCGGGGGGTCCCAGAGTGGATGGACCCCAGCCCCCACCCCTAATGCAGGAGACTCTGAGCCGATAGACCCCAGTCCCCCACCCCGGATTCAGGAGACCTGGAGTGGATAGATTCCAGCCTCCCGCCCCCAACTCAGAAGCATAGCCCCCTGCCCTAGACTCAGGGGACCTGGAGTTGAAATACCCCAGGTCCCACACCAACTCAGGGGACCCCGAGTGGATGTGCCCCAGTCCCCTGTCCCTGACTCAGGGGTCCTAGAGTGGATAGACAGGGGCCCGGAGTTGAAGGACCCCAGTCCAGGGCTCAGCTGTTCCGGCTCACATACCACCATTCACCTCCAACCGCTGGCAGCTAGGCCCAGTGTCCAGATGTCCCCCTCGGCCCCTGGGATTCGGACAGCCAGTCCTCAGGCCCCGGAGCATGCACAGCTTTGTCCAGGGTCTATAGGTGGTGATGTCCAAGCACTTCTCCATATTTGAGGGCCCAGAGCCCCCAGCCCTCATACTATGTGGACACTGTCCTCCCGGGTCTATCCAGATCTGCCCTAGCTCTTTGTCTCCTCTGTGCAGTTCCATGAGCATCTGCATCATGAAGACCCTGCCCTCTGTGCCCACTTGCTCTCCCACTCAGGCCCCAAAGCCCCAGCCCATTCCACTGTCTCGCTCACCCCCCAACCCTGCCAGCTTGTGCCGTCAGATCTGACTTCTCTGCATGCTCACGCAGTAAGACCTGACCAGGCCTTAGCATGCCAGTGTCCAGATGCTTGGTCCCCTGCCAGCTCTCAGGCCCCAGGAGGGGTCCCCCTCCCCATGTCAGCTCTGAAGGTGGAGATGGTGATCTGCCACTGGCCTTGGGGTCTTCAGCTCCTGTGCTCTCGGTAGCTTGTTGGGCATAGAGGCAGGAAGGTCACTGCCAGGTGGGCATCTCTGGTCCCTCTCTGCAGCCGGGACAAACAGAAACCTCTCCTGCTCAGCTGGTACCACCCAGAGTCCATCTGAAGTGGGGACCACGGGCCAGACACACTCACACAGCAAGCACACTGACGCCTGTTGTCAGTGCTGTTGCCTCCGCCAGTTGCTTCCTCAGAAGCTGGGGGCGGGTTGAGGGGCTCCTGGGGAAATTCCACCTTCATACTTTCTTCCTGGGAAGGGCGTAGGAATTGATGCCCGGGCTGCGCTGGGTCCTGGGAAGGCTTGGTCACCTTGTCCAGCCACCTTTGACCTGAGCTGACCCCGTGCCATCGAGTCGATTCTGACCCCTAGTGACCCTACATAACAGAACACAGCTGCTCCTTAAGGGTTCTGAGATGATAGATGTTTACGGAAGCTGAGTGGCCCAGCTTTCTCCTGTAGAGCAGCTGGTGGGTTTGAACCTCTGAATCCAACTGCTCTGAGCCTGTTTCCCCACTATTCAGGTCTAGGGTCTTTGTTGCAAATCTCCCCTCCCTCCCCTCCTCCTGCCAGGAGCCGCCCACCCGGGGGGCTCACAGGCGCTCTTCTGTGCTCTAGATCTCCCGGCTGGAGGTGGAAGAGAGTCAGCTGAAGGACGAGATGCAGGACGCCAAGGACCAGAACGAACTGCTGGAGTTCCGGGTGCTGGAATTGGAAGTAAGAGACTCTATCTGCTGTAAGCTCCCCAATGGGGCAGACATTCTCTTTGAACCCAAACTGAAATTCCTGTGACGCCCCCAGGTGCGCTCAAGCATGTTGAAGGGACTTGCTCTCCTTTCTTTTTTAAAATCTGTTTGGAGTAAGTTCTCTGCCTTAATCTGGAGAAAACGCTGACGTCTGTGAACATGTACCAGAGCTAATCTATTTATTGCCGACGGCTTGTTTTGCACTTAATAAAATGATTTGTTTTTGCAATGTTTTGCCTTTTTTATTTGTGTTCATTCCCATAACTACTTCTCTTCTGCATGTCTGGACACCTGGTGTGTGTTCTGAAAGCCATTAATAACACACCTTTCTCCGTGGCCTTGCGTGCAGAGTCCATCTTTTGAAATAGGAGAGTCAGCTGACCAGCACCTGACTTGATAATGTGTTCAATGCTGGATTAAACCCCTTTTCTGTTTGGCAAGGCCAACTGGAGGTAAGTACAGACAAAGGACAGCCCACACTGCCATCTAGTGGCCACTGACATTGAGGCAAGATTGGACGGAAACTAGAAGGACCGTTTGTCACTAAAATGGCAAGTGACAGCTGGGTGTGGAGTGAGCAGGAGGGCTGTTCACCTGCAGACAGCGCACTTCACTTCCGCGGTCCCTTAGGCCAGTGGTTATTGATGGTTTATGGCCTCCAGTGGAAGGCTGGCTCAGGTGTGCTACTCTGTTGCCATTTCGTTGTTCCTTCATTACCATGTTTGTTTCTTTTTGAAAGTCGCTTCCATCTTGAATGTGAGCGTGTGGCTTCTTTCCAGGGCAGGTGTAGCTGCAGATCTGCCTTCTCCCAGCTGGAGCCTTGCACGCACAAACCTCTCAGCTTGTTTGTGGGTCTCTGTGCTCACGTTATCCCCGGCTTCACCAAAAACTGCTTCCATCGTGTACGCTGTCTTGTGGCATGGCTGTGGCCGCATCCTTCTCAGAACTGGTGGTGATGTGTCACCCACCCCTTGCTCGGGCAGGAGCTGCGTGTTTGGTTCACGCTCTGTTAAAACTCTACCACCGCTAGGCAACCCTTCCCAGGTTTGGGTTCTGGGCACAGTCCCATCTGCACCCCCGACTTCCTCAAATCCTCCTGCTGGACTTTGTCCACCCTCACAGCCACTAGGAACCTTCTGTCCCTTTTTCTGTGGGGAGGGTCTTTAAAGGAGGTCCTGGGAATCAAGCCTCGGTGCTGTCACAGGTCTGAAGCATGCTGTCTGTAGCTCAGAATCCTGATCTAACTGAAGTGAGGTGTTGTGTGTGTGTGTGTGTGTGTGTATGAGCAGTTTAAGCTGACTGGGCTCATTTAATCCTTATCAATTCTTTCTTACTTTTATTCAGATTAATCAAAACCAACATGAAAGTGAAAGCAAGTTATGGGACTGCCACTTTGGCACCCGATGGCTCTCCATCTATGTATTTTAATTAATTGGTTTTTAAGAACACAGTCCCCTCCCCCTTGCTTTTGTTTTGAACTCTGCCTTCGCCATTGGCCCACGTTAGCACATGTCCAGTCCCGGTGTGGCACTGTAGGATTAGCACCGGACACCAGCCTTTCCTTAGAAACCCGATACAGGGTCGCTGTGAGTCAGAACGGACTCCACAGTACTTCATGACAACAACATTCAACTCAGTAAGGAAGTCCTCCTGCCATCCCACCTCGGGTACGCATCCTTGGTTGTTAGTGATGGTAAGTGTTGAGTCAGTTCTGACCCATAGCGATCCTACGTGTAATAGAATGAAACACTGTCCTGGTCCTGAGCCTCACAGTTATTGCCTGTTGTTGGTCCCACTCACTGGGGCAGGAAGGTGCCTCTTTTTCGACCCTCCACTCTACCAAGCATGATGTCTTTCTTCAGACACTGGTCTGTCCTAATTATATGTTCAAAGTATGAGAGACGAAGTCTGGCCATCCTGGCTTCTAAGGAGCATTCTGTACATATTCCAACACAGATTGGTTTGTTTTTCTACCAGTTCCTGGTACTTTCAATGTTCTCCTCCAACACCATAACCTAAATGCATCAATTCTTCTACAGTCTTCCTTATTCTCTGTCCAGCTTTCACATGCATATGAGGTTATTGAAAATACCATGGCTTGGGTCAGGCGCACCTTAGTCCTCAAGCTGACATCTTTGCTCTTGAACACTTCAAAGAGGTCTTGTGCAGAAAATTTGCCTAATGCCTAACAGAATATTTATTATAGAATGAAAACCTTTTCATGACTTTTTCCAGTAGTGGTTTCATACAATATTTGTCCCTTTGCGATTGGCTAATTTTACTCAGCACAGTGTCCTTCAGGATCCTCCATGTTCTGCATTGTTGGGCAGAGTCCTTGTTCTTCTGTGTTGCGTACCATTCCACCGTTGAGGTGGTTTGTTTCAGTGCTGTGCTGTGGACAGTTGACGGTCCTGCTGCTCTGTCAGTTGCTAAGGAAATTATTTTGAACCAGAGGACACTGTGCTCCTTTATCTCTGTGTATCAGATGCCTCTCATCCTTTGAGAAAATGCGCTCCTTTGTTTATGGTTCATGGGGCCACCCTGAGTCACAACCAATTCAACGGCAACTACTTCATTAGTTGGTTGGTAATTCTGAGAAAATACTTAAATTTCCTTCCTGGCTACTAGAGGATAAACTAAGTTAGGAATATAATGATTGGCCTCCACTCATGGACAGCTCCCGAATGTTAGGGTACAGCTGTGGATGATGTTTCATAAGTAGATCCCACTCATGGTGTCCCATGTGTGTCAGAGTAGAACTGTGCCCCACAGGGTTCTCGGTGGATGATTTTTCATAAGTAGATCCTACTGATGGTGCCCCCGTGTGTGTCAGAGGAGAACTGTGCTCACAGGGTTCTCAGTGGATGATGTTTCATAAGTAGATCCCACTCATAGTGCCCTGTGTGTGTCAGAGTAGAACTGTGCTCCACAGGGTTCTCAGTGGATGATTTTTCATAAGTAGATCCCACTCATGGTGCTCCGTGTGTGTCAGAGTAGAACTGTGCCCCACAGGGTTCTCAGT
>NW_006408990.1:676625-679229 GCF_000296735.1 Chrysochloris asiatica | reverse complement strand
CCACTCATGGTGCCCCGTGTGTGTCAGAGTAGAACTGTGCTCACAGGGTTCTCAGTGACTAAGTTTTCATAAGTTGATTCCACTCATGGTGCCCCATGTGTGTCAGAGCAGAACTGTGCCCCACAGGGTTCTCAGTGGATGATTTTTCATAGGTAGATCCCACTCATGGTGCCCCGTGTGTGTGTCAGAGTAGAACTGTGCTCACAGGGTTCTCAGTGGATGATTTTTCATAAGGAGATCCCACTCATGGTGCCCCGTGTGTGTCAGACTAGAACTGTGCTCACAGGGTTCTCAGTGGATGATTTTTCATAAGTAGATTCCACTCATGGTGCCCCGTGTGTGTGTCAGAGGAGAACTGTGCCCACAGGGTTCTCAGTGGATGGTTTTCTGAGTAGTTCACCAGGTCTTTCTTCCTAGATGACTTTGGGGAGACTCAGTCCCCAACCTTTCGTTAGCATTTCAGTGCTTAACTGTCTACGTCATTGGGACCTCTACTGGTTGTGTAATTGTGAACTATAAACAATCTTGGATGAAATTCACAGCTTATCCAATGTGACCGGGTCTGGGTCCTGCTTCTGTTCCCCAGGCCTCTGCCTCTTCATTAATGGAACCGCAGTGCCTGTTCTGAGGGGTAGTCCAGGGATCCTCCAGGGGTCACAGGGTGCCCAGTGGGAACAGCACGTGGTTGCTGGCAGCTCTCACCAGGCTCTGTGCAGCTGCTTACCCTTCTGTGAACCCAGGATAGCTCATTGATGAATGCCTCCCAGCCCCGTATCGGAGCTGTGAGAACATGGTGCCGTCTCCCAGGCGAGGTGTGCTCCACAGCGACACCTGTGCCCCCCCGGGGAAGGGTAGACACCTGGGGAAATGGCACGTGGTGTGCAGACCAGTGAAGTTCTCTTTTTAAAGCGCGTCTTTTCCCCAGGAGCGAGAGCGGAGGTCGCCAGCCTTTAACCTCCAAATCGCCACCTTCCCAGAGAGCAGCGGCAGTGTCCTCGAGCTGTTCTGTCACCAGGAAGGAGTGAAGGTAGTGTGCGGCGGTGGCTCCCAGGCAGGCCCAGGCTGGGTGTGAGGGGTGTGGCCCCGTGCCAGGGACAGAGCTAGTTTGAGTGGAGTACCCACCCTGCCCCGTTGTCTGATTTTGAGTCTGAGCTCGTTCATTTGTACAGGGGCCCCCAAATTAAGTTATAAAACAGCCTTGAGTGCAAACTCCAGCCTGACTCCTAGCTCTGACCCTTAACCTTTCTGAGCGTCAGTCTTTCCATCTATGAAATCTGAAGGGTGGCATCACCCACAACATGAAGTGGCCCAGAGTCCCCCTGGGCCTGGGGACACAGAGATGGACCTCTCCACAATGCCACAGACATTTCTAGAAGAGTGTTTGTACTGACACAGAACTTAGCAGGTGGCTGCAGAGGGGCCCCGTTCAACTGTCCAGCATCATGGCCTTTGCTGCCGTCCTCCCTGATGAGGGCCCAGTTGACCCTGGGGTGGGAGGTGGCTGTGGTTCTGGCCAGCTCAGGCAGTGAAGCCAGGCCTCTCTTCCAGGACGTGAATGTGTCTGAACTTGTGAAGAAGTTAGATATCCTTGGTGACCATGGGGTAACTACTTGCGCTCCTGTCCAGCTTCATGTCCTTGGGGTTTGCTGTGCTCCGTGCACTTAACCTGGCCTTCCTTCTCCCTGGGTAGACCTCCATGTGCTGCTTTGGTATGGCCCTGACCCGGCGGGTGGGGGTCTGCACTCCTCGGAAGGGGGCTTAAAAGGGGGGAAGCAACAGGTGAAGACCCTACCAGAAGAGGGGGCACCAAGAGGCCCGTTTCTAACTGGTAAAGGCCAAGGGATGGGCTGAGCTACAACACCTACCCCTGGCCCTGACCCCACACTGAGCAGAGGCCATGCACAACCATCTGTATGTGGCCTGGAGTCCTGCCTAAAACACCTGTTTTTGTTGTAGAATCTGAGGAATGATGAGCAGGTGGCCGTCATCCAGGCTGGGACTGTGCTGGCCCTGTGTGAGCAGGTAGAGCCCAGCGTCTGTCTGTGCCTAAGTCCTTCTGTCTGTCCCCACACCCGGGTCCACACAGAGACCACAGGGGAATTCAGTGTCTGTCTGTGCTCACCTGTTCCCACGCCCAGCTCCTTACAGAGACCACAGGAAGGGTCAGCGTCTGTCTGTGCCTGAGTCATTCGGTCTGTCCCCACGCCCAGTTCCATACAGAGACCACAGGGGGAGTCAGGGTCTGTCTGTGCTTACCTGTCCCCACTCCCAGCCTCCACACAAAGACCATGGGGAGGGGGGTCAGTGTCTGTCTGTGCTCACCTGTTCCCACACCTAGCTCCATACAGAGACCACAGGAGGAGTCAGGGTCTGTCTGTGCTCACCTGTCCGCACGCCCAGCTCCACATAGACTGTGTGGGTCTCTCAGTGTTTGGCGCCCGTGTCCTGGCTGGCTTTGCGGTTTCTTGTGCATGCACTTGGCCATCTTGTGTTCTGACTGAGAGCAACACATGACACTGTAGACACCACACCTTGAGATTATTTTTTCTGCTTCATTTTCTGATCCCTTCCTGCTGTTTCCTCCATACATGATTTTTTTTTTTT